>NC_092707.1:205451675-205751675 GCF_047496885.1 Scyliorhinus torazame
GGTGGGGTCAATGTTGGCGGCGCGGTGGAAAGAGGGGGGGCGGGGCGCATAGGTGGGGGAGTGTGTTGGGATGGAACCTGACGGTGCCAGGTCCCTGAGTGAGACAGTATCTTGGCGGCCGTCGGGGAACTCCACGTAGGCATATTGAGGGTTGGCGTGGAGCAGGTGAACCCTGTCCACCAAGGGGTCCGCCTTGTGGAGTCGGACGTGCCTACGGAGAAGGACCAGTCCGGGAGCTGCGAGCCAAGTCGGGAGCGACAACCCGGATGTGGACTTCCTGGGAAAGGTAAAAACATGTTCATGGGGTGTGTTATTAGTGGTGGTGCACAATAGTGACCGGATGGAGTGTAGAGCGTCAGGGAGGACCTCCTGCCAGCGAGTGGCTGGGAGGTTCCTGGAGCGTAGGGCCAGCTGGACGGCCCTCCAAACCGTCCCATTCTCCCGTTCTACTTGCCCGTTTCCCCGGGGGTTGTAGCTGGTCGTTCTGCTGGAGGCTATACCCCTGCTGAGTAGGAACTGACGCAGCTCATTGCTCATGAATGAGGATCTCCTGTCACTGTGGATGTAGTTGGGGAAACCGAACAGAGCGAAGATGGTGTTGAGGGCCTTGATGACGGTGGCAGATGTCATATCGGGGCATGGGATGGCGAAGGGGAGTCTAGAATACTCATCGACCACACTGAGAATGTACGTGTTACGGTCGGTGGAGGGGAGGGGCCCTTTGAAATCCACACTGAGGCGTTCAAAGGGGCGGGAGGCTTTCACCAGGCGCGCACGGTCCAGCCGGTGGAAGTGAGGCTTGCACTCCGCACAGACCTGGCAGTTCCTGGTGACTGTCCTTACTTCCTCGACGGAGGAGGGCAGATTGCGAGCTTTGACCAGATGATACAATCCTGAGGGTGACAATGGCTGTCGTGTAGGGCCCGGAGTTGGTCTACTTGTGCGCTGGCACATGTACCTCGGGAGAGGGAGTCTGGGGGCTCATTGAGTTTACCGGGGCGATACAGAATCTCGTAATTGCAGGAGCTCGATTCTCCACCGCAAGATTTTATCATTTTTGATCTTGCCCCGCTGCGTGTTATTGAACATGAAGGCTACCGACCGTTGGTCAGTGAGGAGAGTGAATTTCTTACCGGCCAGGTAGTGCCTCCAATGCCGCACAGCTTCAACGATAGCTTGAGCCTCCTTCTCGACGGATGAGTGTCGTATTTCCGAGGCATGAAGGGTGCGGGAAAAGAATACCACGGATCTGCCTGCCTGGTTTAGAGTGGTGGCAAGGGCGACGTCTGAAGCGTCGCTTTCTACTTGGAAAGGCAGTGACTCGTCCACTGCGCGCATCCTGGCCTTGGCGATGTCTGCTCTGATGCGGGCGAAAGCGTGCTGTGCCTCGGCCGCGAGGGGGAATTGGGTGGGCGGGCCTTGTCCACAAATTTTGGGACCCACTGGGCGTAGTAGGAAAAGAACCCCACGCAGTGTTTGAGGGCCTTGGGGCAGTGGGGGAGGGGGAAGCTCCATGAGGGGGCTTATGCGGTCGGGCCCGAGAAGTCCGTTTTGGACTATACAGCCGAGAATGGCTAACCGGGTCGTGCTGAACACACACTTCTCTTTGTTGTAGGTCAGGTTGAGAAGAGTGGCAGTGCGGAGGAATTTATCGAGGTTGGCATCGTGGTCCTGCTGGTCATGGCCGCAGATGGTGACATTATCTTAAGTACGGAAAGGTGGCCCGCAAACCGTACTGGTCAACCATTCGGTCCATCTCTCTTTGGAAGACCGAGACCCCGTTTGTGACGCCGAAAGGGACCCTAAGGAAGTGATAGAGCCGACCGTCCGCCTCGAAGGCAGTGTATGGACGGTCCGACTTCCGGATGGGGAGCTGGTGGTGGGCGGATTTCTGGTCAATTGTTGAGAAGACCCGGTACTGCGCAATCTGATTGACCATATCAGATATGCGTGGGAGGGGGTACGCGTCGAGCTGCGTGTACCGATTGATGGTCTGGCTGTAGTCCACGACCATCCTGTGTTTCTCCCCAGTTTTAACCACTACCAGTTGGGCTCTCCAGGGGCTGTTGTTGGCCTCGATAATACCCTCCTTAAGCAGCCGCTGGACTTCGGACCTGATGAAGGTTTTGTCCTGGGTGCTGTACCGTCTGCTCCTAGTGGCAACAGGTTTGCAATCCACAGTTAGATTGGCAAAAAGGGAGGGGGGATCAACCTTGAGGGTCGCGAGGCCGCAAACGGCAAGGGGGGGTAGGGGCCCGCCGAATTTGAGGGTGAGGATCTGGAGATTGCACTGGAAGTCCAGGCCCATCAGGAGTGCAGCGCAGAGATTAGGAAGGACATAGAGGCGGAAGTTACTAAATTCTACGCCCTGGACAGTGAGGGTGACTGTACAGAAGCCTCGGATCGGGACGGAGTGGGATCCGGATGCGAGGGAGATCCTTTGTTTGGCAGGATGGACCACAAGGGAGCAGCGCCTTACCGTATCTGGGTGTATAAAGCTTTCGGTGCTCCCGGAGTCCAGCAGGCACGAGGTCGTGTGGCCGTTGATTTTCACCATCGTCGACGCAGTGGCCAGCTTGTGCGGGTGAGATTGGTCCAGCGTCATCGAAGCGAGCTGTGGGCAGTCGTCGATTGCGTCGGATGGTGAGCGTGTGCAGTTCCGATCTCGGGATGTCCAGAGACCCTGTGGGGAACAAAATGGCGGCGCCCATGGTGCCCACATTGTGAGGTCGGGACAAGATGGCGGCGCCCATCGGTTGCACATGGCCCCGGGAGGAGAAGATGACGGCTCCCATTGTGCATTTGGCGTGGGGGAGGGGGCGATAGCGGGCGCGATCACAGCGACAGCGCGGGCCTGGCACACAGCTGCGAAGTGGCACTTCTTACTGCAGGATTTACAAACTGCAGTGCGGGCTGGGCAGTGTTGACGGGGGTGCTTCTGCTGACCGCAGAAATAGCAGCGGGGACCCCGGGGTACGCGGATCGGCGTGCCGCGCAGGCGCATTGGGAAGGCAGGGCCCCAGCTGAGGAGGTCGGCGGCGGAGTCCAGGAGGGGGAGGAAGGGGTAGAAGGGTGGGTAGCGCGGCGGGAGGGGTAAGACTGTATATTACGGGATGCGAACGTCATGGAGAGTGCCAAGGTTTTCGTCTCCGCTAGTTCGAGCGTGGCCCCTTCCAGTAATCGTTCTCGGATGCGGTCCGACGCAATCCCCGTCACGAAAGCATCGCGCATGAGGAGATTAACGTGTTCAGCGGCCGTAACGGCCTGACAGTCACAGTCACGGACGAGTGGAATTAGGTGCGCCAGAAGTCTTCGATGAACTCACCAGGTAGTTGCGAGCGGGTGGCGAGTACATGCGTGGCGAAGAGTGTGTTCGTCTTTTGACCATGGTGTTCTTTAAGGAGTGCCATTGCATTCGCGTAATTCGAGGCGTCTTGGATCAACGGGATCATGCTGGAGCTCAGTCTGGAGTATAGGACGTTTATCTTCTGAGCCTCCGTTGGCGCGGTGTCCGCAGCGTTGATGTAGGCCTCAAAACATGCTAGCCAGTGAGTAAAGTCTTTTCTGGCGTCGGGTGAGTGCGGATCCAGCTGCAGGCGATCTGGTTTTATTCTGATATCCATTCTGTGGAAAAATCTAACTGCAATAAATTGATGCACGATCAATTGCACAAAGACGCAGATTGGGTACAACTGTGGCTTTATTACAGTCAGTTGTGTGGCCTCCTACTGCAGCTGGTGAAATGGCAGGGCACTGGAGGTCATGCATATTTATACAGTTCTCCGTGGGCGGAGCCAGCCGGCAGGAGCTACCGGCGAACCTGTAGTGCAGGTCCTACCTTACATCCCCTAATACAGTGGTTCGCCACACACACTTAAACCTCTGTGATGCCAGCACACATCTCCCTGATTAGGAGCCAGGTGAGAGGAAGCTGGCTGATGGCATTGACGCAGTCAATTGACCCTTCATGCAACTTCAACAGGGCTGTTAATGGAGGTACTGACTTCATGTTCAATTCCTGCACAAGGGCCTCAAACTCTTCAGCATCAAAGGGAACTGTGATGCCTACAGGTCAAATGCAAACACTTAGTCCAAAGAGAAAATGCTGGAAAATCTCAGCAGGTCTGGCAGCATCTGTCGGGAGAGAAAAGAGTTACCGTTTCGAGACCAGGCGACCCTTTCAGCTTTGACAAAGGGTCACCTGGACTCGAAACGTTAGCTCTTTTCCCTCCCGACAGATGCTGCCAGACCTGCTGAGATTTTCCAGCATTTTCTCTTTGGTTTCAGTTTCCAGCATCCGCCGTAATTTGCTTTTATGCAAACACTTAGTCCTCTTTTTCTGCTTGCTCTCTTAAGACAAGCTGCACCTCTTTATGAACTGTTGCTTCTTTAGATTTTATACTCACAGCCATGTGTGTTACAATCCAAGGTCAAGGCCAAGGTCTCTGGGCAAATTTGTTCTCAGCCAACAGCCTATTCAAAGGGCATAAGATTCATCAAAATCTGGTTCAAAGACCAGAGGGCTTAATCTCAGAGTAAAGGGGTGCCTATTTAAGACGGAGATGAGGAGGAATTTCTTCTCTCAGAGGGTAGTGAATCTGTGAAATTCTTTACCATAGAGAGCTGTAGAGACTGGGTCGTTTGACAAAGTATCATCGGACTCGAAACGTTAACTCTTTTCTCTCCCGACAGATGCTGCCAGACCTGCTGAGATTTTCCAGCATTTTCTCTTTCGTTCTGGGTCGTTAGGTATATCCATGGCTGAAATCGACAGACTTTTAATCGACAAAGGAATCAAGGATTATGGGGATAAGGCAGGAAAGTGGAGTTGAGGATTATGTCAGATCAGCCGTGATCTCATTGAATGGTAGAGCAGACTTAATGGGCCGAGTGGCCTAATGCTGCTCCTACATCTTGGGCAGGATTTAACTAAATGGCAACAAAGTCCCATAGCGAGCGCGTTTGGCCGGGTGTTTCCCGGAACTTGCAGCACCATGAAACACAGGTCTACAAAACGCGACTCGTGTTTGATAACGGGTCTCAATGGGGAATGTGTGGCCAAGGCCAAGTCCCAGGCGGCCTCCCCCCCTCCCACCATGGATGGATGTCGACCATCGATGATGTGGCTCAAGACACTATCCTCAGCTGCCTAGCTCGATGCTCTGATATCACATGGCCTCAGAAAAGAAGGATGCAGTCTGAGCAGAATGAGTGGACAAGTTGGGTGAGATCCTGAATGAATATTTCTCATCGGTATTCACGGTGGAGAAAGGCATGGATGTTAGGAAACTAAGGGAAATAAATAGTGATGTCTTGAGAAGTGTGCATATTACAGAGGAGGTGGTGCCGGAAGTCTTAAAGCGCATCGAGGTAGATAAATCCCCGGTACCCGATGAAATGTATCCCAGGATGTTGTGGGAGGCTAGGGAGGAAATTGCGGGTCCCCTAACCGAGATATTTGAATCATCGGCAGCCACAGGTGAGGTGCCTGAAGATTGGAGAGTGGCGAATATTGTGCCCTTGTTTAAGAAGGGCAGCAGGGAAAAGCCTGGGAACTACAGACCGGTGAGCCTAACGTCTGTAGTAGGTAAGTTGCTGGAAGGTATTCTGAGAGACAGGATCTACAAGCATTTAGAGAGGCAAGGACTGATTCGGGGCAGTCAGCATGGCTTTGTGCGTGGAAAATCATGTCTCACAAATTTGATTGAGTTTTTTGAGGGGGTGACCAAGAAGGTAGATGAGGGCAGTGCAGTAGACGTTGTCTACATGGACTTTAGCAAAGCCTTTGACAAGGTACCGCATGGTAGGTTGTTGCAGAAGGTTAAAGCTCACGGGATCCAGGGTGAGGTTGCCAATTGGATTCAAAATTGGCTGGACGACAGAAGACAGAGGGTGGTTGTAGAGGGTTGTTTTTCAAACTGGAATGCCTGTGACCAGTGGTGTGCCTCAGGGATCGGCGCTGGGTCCACTGTTATTTGTGATTTATATTAATGATTTGGATGAAAATTTAGGAGGCATGGTTAGTAAGTTTGCAGATGACACCAAGATTGGTGGCACAGTGGATAGTGAAGAAGGTTATCTAGGATTGCAACGGGATCTTGATCAATTAGGCCAGTGGGCCGACGAATGGCAGATGGAGTTTAATTTAGATAAATGTGAGGTGATGCATTTTGGCAGATCGAATCAGGCCAGGACCTACTCAGTTAATGGTATGGCGTTGGGGAGAGTTATAGAACAAAGAGATCTAGGAGTACAGGTTCATAGCTCCTTGAAGGTGGAGTCGCAGGTGGACAGGGTGGTGAAGAAGGCATTCGGCATGCTTGGTTTCATTGGTCAGAACATTGAATACAGGAGTTGGGACGTCTTGTTGAAGTTGTACAAGACATTGGTACGGCCACACTTGGAATACTGTGTGCAGTTCTGGTCACCCTATTATAGAAAGGATATTATTAAATTGGAAAGAGTGCAGAAAAGATTTACTAGGATGTTGCCGGGACTTGATGGTTTGAGTTATAAGGAGAGGCTGGATAGACTGGGACTTTTTTCCCTGGAGCGTAGGAGGCTTAGGGGTGATCTTATAGAGGTCTATAAAATAATGAGGGGCATAGATAAGGTAGATAGTCAACATCTTTTCCCAAAGGTAGGGGAGTCTAAAACTAGAGGGCATAGGTTTAAGGTGAGAGGGGAGAGTTTCAGAAGGGCCCAGAGGGGCAATTTCTTCACTCAGAGGGTTGTGAGTGTCTGGAATGGGCTGCCAGAGGTAGGAGTAGAGGCGGGTACAATTGTGTCTTTTAAAAAGCATTTAGATAGTTACATGGGTAAGATGGGTATAGAGGGTTATGGGCCAAGTGCGGGCAACTGGGACTAGCTTAATGGTAAAAACTGGGCGGCATGGACTGGTTGGGCCGAAGGGCCTGTTTCCATGCTGTAAACTTCTATGATTCTATAAGTTGAGTGAGTGGGCAAATGAATGGCAAATGCAGTATAATTTGGAGAAATGCGAGGTTATCCACTTTGGTAGCAAAACGAGAAGGCAGACTATTATCTGAATGGTCATAGATTAGGAGAGGGGAATGTGCACTGAGATGTGGGTGGCCTTATACACTAGTCACTGAATGTAAGTATGCAGGTGCAGTAGACGGTGAAGAAGGCAAAAGATATGTTGGCCTTCATAGCGAGAGGATTCGAGTACAGGGGCAGGGATGTCTTGCTACAATTAGACAGGACATTGGTGAGGCCACACCTGGAATATTGTGTGCAGTTTTGGTCTCCTTATCTGAGGATGTTCTTGCTGGAGAGGGAATGCAGTAAACATTTGCCTGACTGATTTCTGGGACGGCGGGACTGATGTATGAGGAGCGATTGAATCGTTTGGAATTGTATTCGCTGGATAATAAAATTCTAACGGGACTGGACAGAGTGGATGCAGGAAGGATGTTCCCAATGGTGGGTGTGTCCAGAACCAGGATATGGGGTAGACCACTTAGGACAGAGATGAGGAGAAATATCCTCACCCAGAGAGTGGTTGGGCTGTGGAATTTGTTACCACAGGAAATAGTTAAGGCCAAAACATTGTGGACAGGATTCTCCAGTCCGCCAGCTCTGCGGCGGCCCCCGCCAGCAGTCGGATTCTCCGTTCCCTCAGCCGGCCAATGGGGTTTCCCATTTGATGCTCGATCAATAACTCCAGAAGCGAGATTGGAGACAATTGAAGGCTTTATTACACTATGTTTCCCCCAGCAGTGCAGGTACAGAAGGCAGCTGCTGGGGAGACACGGGCTCTTATACTCCGCCTTACTGGGCGGAACCAGCAGGCAGGCTTAACTAATGAAAACAGTACCTCCTACACCAATGGTCTTACAGCATTACAGGGTACTGTAATACCTCTAATACCGACTACCACATTCACCCCCTGTTAAAAAAAGAGTCCGGCAGGGGTGGTGGCCTTGCATTACACAGTGGTAGAGGTTAAGGTTATGGAGGTACCCGGTATACATCAGTACAGTGGTTTTGCCTCGTTACATCGCAACTATTTACAAAATTTATTTACAGTTCAGAATGCAGCAATTAGTCGATCGGGGGCCCTGGTCGTCCTCTGCGATCGTCGTAGCTTCGGTGGTGATGCAGGCGACGGCTCGGGCATCTGTGGCTCCGGGAGCGTGGCTTCGGCTTCTTCAGCAGCTTCATCACCCCTAGACGGGACCGGTGGGAGGACCGATCCACCTGTGAAGTGGGTGGCTGTGGGGTGCGCCGGTGGGAGGGATTGGTGGTGGGGGTGTGTGGGGATCCAGCGGGTGCCAGGTCCCGTAGGGAGACGGTATTCTGTCAGCCGTCAGTGTACGCCACGTAGGCGTACTGAGGGTTAGCGTGGAGGAGATGGACCCTCTCGACCAATGGGTCCGACTTGTGCGCCCGCATGTGTTTGCGGAGCAGGATGGATCCAGGAGCTGCCAGCCAGGTTGGCAGCGAGATCCCGGAGGAGGACTGCCTAGGGAAGACAAGGAGACGTTCGTGAGGTGTTTGGTTGGTCGTGGTACTCAGCAGTGACCGGATGGAGTGGAGGGCATCCTGGAGGACCTCCTGCCAGCGGGACACTGGCGGATTCCTGGACCGTAGGGCCAGTGGGACAGTCTTCCAGACCGTTCCTTCTCCCTCTGTACCTGTCCGTTTCCCCGGGGGTTGTAACTGGTCGTCCTGCTCGAGGCAATGTCCTTGCTGAGCAGAAATTGACGCAGTTCGTCGCTCATAAAGGAGGACCCCCTATCGCTGTATATGTAGGCGGAGAAATCGAACAGCGTAAAGATACTGTGGAGGGCTTTTATGACGGTGGCTGCGGTCATGTCGGGGCAAGGAATGGTGAATGGGAACCGGGAGTACTCGTCAACCATGTTCAGGAAGTACGTGTTGCGGTCGGTGGAGGGGAGGGGCCCTTTGAAGTCCATACTGAGGCGCTCAATGGGACGGACAGCCTTTATCAGGTGTGCTTTCTCTGGCCGGTATAAGTGTGGCTTGCACTCCGCGCAGATTTGGCAGTTCCTGGTGGCTGTCCTGACCTCCTCGATGGAGTAGGGCAGGTTGCGGGTTTTAATGAAATGGAAGAATCGAGTGACCCCCGGGTGGCAGAGGTCCTCGTGGAGGGCTCGGAGGCGGTCCACTTGTGCGTTGGCACATGTGCCGCGGGATAGGGCATCAGGAGGCTCATTTAGCTTCCCGGGACGATATAAGATCTCATAGTTGTAGGTGGAGAGTTCGATCCTCCACCGTAAGATCTTGTCGTTCTTTATCTTGCCCCGCTGTGCATTATCTTTTTAAAAAAAATAATAATAATTTTTATTCAAATTTTCACAAAATATCAACAACAAAATACAGAAAGAAAAGAACTAACCCCCCCCCCCCCCCCCCCCCCACCCATATACATAAATAATCAATTAACAGCCTTCATCAACACAAAGGCAAAAAACACACCCACTCAAGAAAAGCGAACCAATCCCCCCCCCCCCCGCGTTGCTGCCGCTGCTGACCATCTTCTAACGTTCTGCCAGGAAGTCTAGGAACGGTTGCCACCGCCTGAAGAACCCTTGCACCGATCCCCTCAAGGCGAATTTCACCCTCCCCAACTTAATAAACCCCACCATATCGTTGATCCAGGATTCCACGCTTGGGGGCCTCGCCTCCTCCCACTGAAGAAGAATCCTTCGCCGGGCTACCAGGGACGCAAAGGCCAGAATTCCGGCCTCTTTCGCCTCCTGCACTCCCGGCTCCTCTGCCACCCCAAATATTGCGAGCTCCCAGCCCGGCTTGAACCTGGAACCTACCACCCTCGACACCGTCCTCGCTAAGCTCTTCCAAAATTCCTCCAGCGCTGGGCATGCCCAGAACATGTGGGTGTGATTTGCTGGGCTCCCTGAGCACCTAACACACCTGTCCTCACCCCCAAAGAACCGGCTTATCCTTGCCCCGGTCATGTGAGCCCTATGCAGCACCTTAAATTGTATGAGGTTGAGCCTCGCGCAAGAGGAGGAAGAGTTCACCCTCCCCAGGGCATCCGCCCACATCCCCTCGTCAATCTCCTCACCCAACTCCTCCTCCCACTTACCCTTTAGCTCCTCCACCTAGGCCTCCTCCTCCTGCATCACCTGATACGTTGCCGAGATCCTCCCCTCTCCAACCCACACCCCCGACAGCACCCTGTCCTGGACCCCCCGTGGCGGCAACAGTGGGAACTCCACCACCTGCCGCCGAACAAACGCCCTTACCTGCATATACGGGCAGCACGGTAGCATTATGGATAGCAGAATTGCTTCACAGCTCCAGGTTCCCAGGTCCGATTCCAGCTTGGGTCACTGTCTGTGCGGAGTCTGCACATCCTCCCCGTGTGTGCGTGGGTTTCCTCCGGGTGCTCCGGTTTCCTCCCACAGTCCAAAGATGTGCAGGTTAGGTGGATTGGCCTTGATAAATTGCCCTTAGTGTCCAAAATTGCCCTTAGTGTTGGGTGGGGTTGCTGGGTTATGGGGATAGGGTGGCGGTGTTGACCTTGGGTAGGGTGCTCTTTCCAAGAGCCGGTGCGGACACGATGGGCTGAATGGCCTCCTTCTGCACTGTAAATTCTATGGTAATCTATGATATATCTGAAGGTGTTCCCCGGAGGGAGCCCAAACTTCTCCTCCAGCTCACCCAGGCTCGCGAACTTCCCGTCCACAAACAGGTCCCCCATCCTTCTAATCCCTACCCTGTGCCAGCTCAGAAACCCTCCGTTCATCCTCCCCGGGACAAACCGATCGTTCCCCCGAATTGGGGACCACACCGAGGCCCCCACCTCCCCCCGTGACGTCTCCATTGCCCCCAGATTTTGAGGGTAGCCGCCACCACCGGGCCCGTGGTATATCTCGTTGGAGGAAGCGGCAGCGGCGCCGTCACCAGCGCCTCCAGGCTCGTGCCCACACAAGACGCCATCTCCAGCCTCTTCCATGCCGCCTCATCCCCCTCCATCACCCACTTATGCACCATTGCCACGTTGGCGGCCCAATAATACCCACAGAGGTTAGGCAGCGCCAACCCCCCCCCATCCCTGCACCACTCCAGGAACACCCTTCTCACCCTCGGGGTCTTCTGCGCCCACACAAACCCCATAACGCTCCTGTTAACCCACCTGAAGACGACCCCAGGGATCAGGATGGGGAGGCATTGGAACAGGAACAAAAACCTCGGGAGCACCGTCATTTTAACTGACTGCACTCTACCCGCTAAGGAGAGTGGCAGCACGTCCCACCTCTTAAACTCCTCCTCCATCTGCTCCACCAGCCTCGTGAAGTTAAGCTTATGCAGGGCCCCCCAGCTCCTAGCCACCTGGACCCCCAGGTACCTGAAATTCCTCTACGCCCTTTTTAATGGGAGCTCACCAATCCCCCTCTCCTGGTCCCCCGGGTGCACTATGAACAACTCGCTCTTCCCCATGTTGAGCTTGTACCCGGAGAAATCTCCAAACTCCCTAAGGATCCTCATTACCTCCGGCAATCCCACCACCGGGTCCGCCACATATAGCAGCAAATCATCCACATAGAGCGACACCCGATGCTCCTCCCCACCCCGCACCAGCCCCCTCCAGTTCCTCGACTCCCTCAACGCCATGGCCAGGGGTTCAATCACCAGTGCAAAGAGCAGGGGGGACATGGGACACCCCTGCCTCGCCCCCCGGTGTAGCCGGAAATACTCTGACCTCCTTCTGTTCGTGGCCACACTCGCCACCGGTGCCTCATACAGTAGCCTCACCCACCTGACGAACCCTTCCCCGAACCCAAACCTTTTCAACACCTCCCACAGGTACCCCCACTCCGTCCTATCAAAGGCCTTCTCCGCATCCATCGCCGCCACTATCTCCGCCTCCCCTTCCATCGCCGGCATCATTATAACATTCAACTGCCTCCCTTTCACGAACCCCGTCTGATCCTCGTGTATGACCTGCGGCACACAGTCCTCTATCCTCATGGCTAAACTCTTTGCCAGCAACTTTGCATCTATATTTAAGAGTGAGATCGACCTATATGACCTACACTGTAGGGGATCCTTGTCCCGCTTCAAGATCAGGGAAATCAGCGCTCTAGACATCGTCGGGGGCAGAGCCCCCCCCTTCCCTTGCCTCGTTAAAGGTCCTTACCAACAGCGGGCCCAGCAGGTCCGCATACTTCTTATAAAATTCAACCGGGAACCCGTCCGGCCCCGGTGCCTTCCTCGCCTGCATGTTCCCTATCCCTTTGACCAACTCCTCCAACCTAACCGGCGCCCCCAACCCCGCCACCTGCCCCTCCTTCACCCTCGGAAACCCCAGCTGGTCCAGGAAGCGACCTATCCCTCCTCCATCCCTAACTCCCCCGATCTCTCTAGCTGCCTCTCGCTCCCGAAGCTGGTGCGCCAGCATCCAGCTCACCTTTTCTCCGTATTCATATCCCGCCATCTGCGCCTTCCTCCACTGCGCCTCCGCCTTCCTTGTGGTCAACAAGTCGAACTCAGCCTGGAGGCTACCCCGCTCCCAAAGCAATCCCTCCTCCGGGGCCTCTGCGTATCTCCTTTCCACCCTCACCATCTCCCCCACCAACCTCTCCCTGTCTCTACTCTCCCCCCTCTCCTTGTGCGCCCTAATGGAGATCAGCTCTCCTCTGACCACCGCCTTCAGCGCCGCCCAGACCACCCCTACTTGGATCTCCACATTGTCATTAGCCTCCAGGAACCTCTCTTTACACTTCCGGACCCGCCTGCTCACCTCCTCGTCCGCCAGCAACCCCACCTCTAGGCGCCACAGCGAGCGCTGGTCCCTCTCCTCCCCAACTCTAGGTCCACCCAGTGCAGAGCGTGATCAGAAATGGCTATCGCCGAGTACTCCGTATCCTCCACCCTCGGAATCAGCGCCCTGCTCATGACAAAAAAGTCAATCCGGGAGTAGGCCTTGTGAACATGGGAGAAGAAAGAAAATTCCCTGGCCCCTGGCCTCGCAAACGTCCATGGATCCACCCCTCCCATCTGGTCCATGAAGCCCCTCAGCACCTTAGCCTCCTGCCCGTCCTAGACCTGGAGCGATCCAATGCCGGGTCCAGCACCCTGTTGAAATCCCCCCCCATTATCAGGCCCCGTCTCCAGGTCCGGAATCCGGCCCAGGATACGTCGCATGAACCCCGCATCGTCCCAATTCGGGGTGTATACATTGACCAACACCACCTGCTCCCCCTGCAGCTTGCCACTTACCATCACATACCCACATACCTACCGCCATTGTCTGCCACAATGCTCGATGCCTCGAACGACACTCTCTTCCCCACCAGGATCACCACCCCCCGATTTTTTGCATCCAAACCCAAATGAAACACCTGCCCTACCCACCCCTTTCTCAACTTACCTGATCTGTCACCCTCAGGTGTGTCTCCTGAAGCATGGCCACATCTGCCTTCAGCCCCTTCAGGTGCGCGAACACCCGGGCCCACTTGACCGACCCATTCAGTCCCCTTACATTCCAGGTTATCAGCCGGGTCAGGGGGCTACTCACCCCTCTCCCTCGCCGACTAGCCATATCCCTTCCTATGCCAGCCACGTGCCCGCGCCCCCCCGCACGGCCCGTTCCCCACAGCGGCAGACCCCTCTCCAGTGTGGAACTTCCTCCCCCCTTGTCCCCCAAAAAACAAAGAACCCCCCTCGAAACACAACCCAAAAATCCCCAACCATCCCTCCACCACGACCCCTCGTCTCCGACCCTTAGTCCGAGTCCAGTTTTTCAGCCTGAACAAAGGCCCACGCCTCCTCCGGGGACTCAGATTAATTGTGTCGATAGGTGACCCACAGACACGCCATACTGCGCATACCTGTGTAGGACTGCCTTCGCCCGGTTGTAACCGGCCCTCTTCTTCGCCACCTCCGCACTCCAATCTTGGTAGATCCGGACCTCCGCGTTCTCCCGCCTGCTGCTCCGCTCCTTCTTGGCCCACCTTAACACACACTCTCGATCAGCAAACCGGTGGAACCGCATCAGCACCGCCCGCGGCAGCTCGCTGGGCTTGGGCCTCCACGCCAGCACTCGGTGGGCCCCCTCCAGCTCCATGGGCCCCTGAAAGGCCCCCACTCCCATCAGTGAGTTCAGCATGGTGACCACGTAGGCCCCCACGTCCGACCCCTCCAGCCCCTCCGGGAGACCCAGGATCCTCAGGTTTTTCCGCCTCGACCGGTTCTCCATCTCCTTGAACCTCACCTGCCATTTCTTGTGGAGCGCCCCGTGCACCTCCACCTTCACCGCCAGGCCCAGGATCTCGTCCTTGTTCTCCGAGACCTTGGCCGGACCTCCCGGATCGCCGCCCCTTGGGCCGTCTGGGCTTCCAGCAGCTTATCGATTGACGCCTTCATCGGCTCCAACAGCTCTGCTTTCAGTTCCTTAAAACAGCGCCGGAGAAGTTCCTGCTGTTCTTGCGCCCACTGCCTCCACGCTGCCTGGTCTCTGCCCGCCGCCATCTTGGTCCTCCTCCCTCGCACCTTTCTTTGCTTCAATGCCACTTTTTAAAATCGCCCCACTCCTGGTCCACTCCATACACTATCGGGGGAATGTTGCTGTCCCCTTCCCAAACCGGGAAACGTCGAACAAGCGCCGTTACGGGCCCTAAAAAGAGCCCAAAAGCCCATTTTTACCAGGAGCTGCTGACGTGCGATTTAGCTCCGCATAGCCGCAACCGGAAATCTGTCCCCGCTGTGCATTATTGAACATGAAGGCCACCGACCGTTGGTCAGTGAGAAGAATGAATCTCCTGCCGGCCAGGTAATGCCTCCAATGCCGCACAGCTTCTACTATGGCCTGGGCCTCCTTTTCAACTGAGGAATGGCGGATTTCTGAAGCGTGGAGGGTGCATGAGAAGGCGGCCACGGGTCGGCCCGCTTGGTTGATGGTGGCCGCCAGAGCTACGTCGGACGCATCGCTCTCAACTTGGAAGGGGAGGGACTCGTCGATGGCGTGCATCGTGGCCTTTGCGATGTCCGCTTTGATGTGGCTGAAGGCCTGGCGGGCCTCTGTCGACAGGGGAAAAACTGTGGATTGGATTAGCGGACGGGCCTTGTCCGGATAGTTGGGGACCCAGTGCGCATAATAAGAGAAAAATCCCAGGCAGCGTTTCAGGACCTTGGAGCAGTGAGGGAGGGCGAACTCAATGAGGGGGCGCATGCGTTCAGGGTCTGGGCCTATAACTCCATCATGCACTACGTAGCCGAGGATGGCGAGACGGTCGGTGCTGAACCCATTTATCCTTGTTGTATGTGAGATTAAGGATTTTTGCGGTATGGAGGAATTTTCGGAGGTTGGTGTCATGATCCTGCTGGTCGTGGCCGCAGATGGTGACGTTATTGAGGTACGGAAACATGGCCCGCAAACCGTACTGGTCAACCATTCGGTCCATCTCTCGTTGGAAGACCAAGACTCCATTAGTGATACCGAAGGGAACCCTTAGGAAGTGGTAGAGCCACCCATCTGATTCGAAAGCAGTGTATTTGCAGTCGCTAGGGCGGATGGGGAGCTGGTAGTAGGCGGATTTTCGGTCCACCGTGGAAAAGACCTTGTATTGTGTGATCCTGTTGACCAGATCGGATATGCGGGGGGGGAGGGTATGCGTAAAGCTGCGTATACCTGTTGATGGTCTGGCTATAATCGATGACCATCCTATGCTTCTCCCCGGTCTTTACAACCACTACTTGAGCTCTCCATCGCCCTGAAGGAGGAAGATGGCGGCGCCCGCTGGACGCACGTGGCCCGTGGAGAGGGTTGTGGAGGAGGTCCCGATTCGTCTCCGGAGACCGCAGCGACCGCCCGGGCCTGGCATACCGCCACGAAGCGGCCCTTTTTGCCGCATCCTTTGCAGAGGGATGAGCGGGCCAGACAGCGCTGTCGGGGTGCTTGGCTTGCCCGCAAAAATAGCAGCGGGGCCCCCAGGGGTTGCCTGGCAGTCTCGCAGCACAAGCTTGTGGGGGGGATGGGGGATGCATCGGAGTCGGTCGCGGGGGGGGTTCCACGCTGCCCAAGGGGCTGCCACGCGGTCAGGGGCGTAAGCGCGGGCGTTTCAGGAGGCCATATCCAGGAAGCTTGCAAGGGCCCATGCCTCCTTGAGGCCTAGTGTCTCTTTCTCCAGCAATCGCTGGCGGATTTGAGAGGACAGCATACCAGCAACAAATGCGTCCCGGATCAAAAGTTCTGTGTGGTCGCTGGCCGAAACTTGCGGGCAGTTACAGTTCCTCCCCAACACCAGGAGCGCACGGTAGAACTCCCCAGCGATTCCCCAGGGATTTGTCGCCTCGTCGCTAGTCGATGTCGGGCGTAGACCTGGTTTACAGGGCGAATGTAGTGTCCTTTCAGCAGATTCATTGCGGCCTCAAAATCTTTCTCGATGAGAGTGTAGATCTCTGGGCTCACCCTCGAGTGCAGAACTTGCATTTTCTGGTCCTCCGTGGGTGTAATTGTGGCTGTCCTGAGATATCCATTGAAACACGCCAGCCAGTGCTGGAAGGTTGCCGCTGAGTTTGCCGCGCGGGGGCTGAGTTGCAGACACTCCAGCTTGATTCGGAGCTCCATTTTAAAAAATCTTGTGTAATAAATTGATGCGCGATCAATAACTCCAGAAGCGAGATTGGAGACAATTGAAGGCTTTATTGCACTAGACGTTTTCCCCAGCAGCGCGGGTACAGAAGGCAGCTGCTGGGGAGACACGGGCACTTATACTCCGCCTTACTGGGCGGAACCAGCAGGTAGGCTTAACCAATGAAAACAGTACCTCCTACACCAATGGTCTGACAGCATTACAGGGTACCGTAATACCTCTAATACCGACTAACACACCATTGTGGCCACTTCACGCCATTGGGAAACCAGCAGGCGTGGGTGCACTGCCAGCTGACCAGGGGATCCCGTCGATGGAGAATTCCACCGTGTATGTTTTCAAGAAACAGTTAGATATAGCACTTAGGGTGAAGGGGATCAACGGATAAGGGGGAAAAGTGGCATTTGGCTATTGATTTGGATGATCAGCAATGATCATAAGGAATGGCGGAGCAGGCTCAAAGGGCTGAATGAAAGGGCCTCCTCCTGCTCCTATTATCGATGTTTATATGCTCCAACAAACAGAATTGTTCAGGGATAACTTGAATCCACACAGGATACCCCAGCAGATCAGTCCAGGACTGATGAGGAATCCGCAAGCTACATCTGTACAATTGTGGCTTCAGCAGCTGTCTTTGTTGCAGTTTACCATGTGGCACAAAGTAAATCCAGAGGCACCAGTAGCCAAAGTCTGTGTGTCCAAGGTCCCTTCATTGTATATGTATTCCTTGCAGATGTATGAAGGCTAGCAATTGAGAGGATTTGTCAAAGTATCTTGCAGTGATCTTAGGGGCTGAACAGAAACTCTTGTTACTATATATCAATTTACTGGTTATATCTTGCCCTCATGTCATCTTCCACAATATTAGAAAGCACTGGACAGAAACAATGCCACACGCTAGATTTTTATTAGAACTTATTGATCCGTTCCCAAACACTAGAGCAATGACAAACAGCCCTGTCTACAGAAATCACATGCAGTGTAAACTTGACCTGTTACCAGAGCTTGGATTTTCACTCCCAAGGCTGGTGGGCAGAGTTGTGGCTCACCCGCCTCAGGAGAAAGAGCCCTGAATGGCCAGATGTTAGCCCCATGGGGAGGGGTGCATGCTAGAGTTGAGCCCACTACCGTCAAAAACTGGTCTCAGTGCTCTGTGGCTTTGTCCCAGTTGTAATAATAGTATTATTAGGGTATTCAAACCCTTACCTCTCACATCCCTTATCTTCCCACCCACTCATTAAGTCCCAAGCATGCCAACATATGCCCCTCTTCCCACCTCCTCCCGTGGTCCTTCATATCCTTCATGCAAACTCATGAATCCCATTCACCCCGTGGTCCCTTATAGCCACCTCCGGCCGTCGAGAAATAACTGGCTTGGAAGCTGGATCCTGCCCAATGCGAAATGGACCTCGCACCAGTGAAAATGGGGTCTTTTTGTTTTAAAAGTATACTTATTCTGGCTTTGCATTTTGACAAACAGCACAACAAAACCACAAGAGTGACACAGTGCAACAAGAAAACATACATGAATACAGAGAGGGACAGGAGAACAGCAGTATAACCAGCTTGATACACTCATTAAACATAACCTGATTCCTCTATAAGCCCAACCAGAGAACAAGGGAGAAACAAGATAAAGCCATAAAAATGTAGTCAAATAGTTCACCCGTTCCTACAAACCAATTGCTCACAATTGCCACGAGAGTTCAGGATAAATGTTTTGTACCATGTTCAGGTGCACACTAATATACATATCCCTCAACTCGTGCAGCGCCAGAGGCACCATTGCCACATTGCGACCTCCTCTCCTCGGATACCAGGCCCGTCTGTTTCCATGCAGGCACAAACCACAGAGTTTTTATACCCACCCTTATAAAAAAAGAAACTGGTAGCGCGAGATATACAGTTAATAAAGGGGAATATTGATGAAAGATAAAGACAGTTAAGTGACAGGCACAGGCCTTAACATGTCGGTTCCTTGGTCCACACTGCCCAGTGTCCGGCTCCCAGAGCCCCCCGCAAACTCACAATTGGCCCAGAACTGGTCGTATGGTTCGTGGAGCCCAACCCTTAAAAGGGTCATGCTACCACATCCCTCCCCCTTATATCCCTTATTACAACTACCCCAAAAGCTTTCTACAAAGGTTACAAATGTTAACAGAGACAACGGAAAGACAATTAATCAAAACATCAGTCAGTCCGGAGACCTCCAAGTCCTCCCAGACGTGTCACTTGGCACTCTTTTGGGCAATCAAGTGATCAACATTCAGTGCCACCTCAGGAGGCACCACTTCAGCGACAGGTGAATTGGCCTCACCAGCCTCGACAGGTTAAGTTGGTTGAGCTGAATCGGGAGTCCCTTACTCCCCTTGGCTGGACAGAGTTACAGGAGTGTTAACAACGCTAGCTGGACTTGCCGACGCCAAGTTTGGGGTTGCAACCGCTCGACTCTTCAAGTGGTCGACGTTCTTTCTGATTCACATTGACCACGTTAGACACTGACTGTAACTGGGCCATATTCTAACCAAGACGAATCCGAGGCGAAATTGCGGACCATAACCAGGTCTGCCACCCGGAATGACCTGACGCCCCTCTGCTCTGACCGCTGACTCTTCTGGGAGGTCTGCCATGCATCCACCCTCTCCGGCAAATTTGGAAACAAAAGATCCAATCGGGATCTAAACTGGCAGCCCATGAGCAGCTGTGTCACTCCTGTGGTTGAATGAAGGGTTGAGTTGTACAACAACAGAAAATTAGCCAACCTCTGTGTGGTAGTCACCATTCATGTATATATTAGGTGGTTTGTGGTAAGGCCCTGTTCCACAGGTACGGGAGTAGTTCCCTGCCTGCTGGCTCCGCCCAGTAGGCGGAGTATAAATATGTGTGCTCCTCGTACAGCAGCCATTTTGCCAGCTGCTGTAGGAGGTCACACATCTTAGTGTAATAAAGCCTCGATTGCATCCAACTCTCGTCTCTGTGTAATTGATCGTGCATCAATTTATTACACTAAAGTTTTCAGAAGATGGACCTCCGCATCAAGCCGGATCGCTTGCAGCTGGATCCGCAATCAAGCAACGCCAAAAAGGACTTTGAACATTGGCTAGCCTGTTTCGAAGCTTACATCAGGTCTGCACCAGACCCAATTCCGGAAGCTCAGAAGATTCAGATCCTCTACACGCGGCTGAGCTCCAACATCTTTCCACTTATCCAGGACGCGCCGACCTACGAAGACGTCATGGCGCTACTGAAGGAAAACTACGCTCAGTGGACTAACACGCTCTACGCCAGACACATCCTCTCCACTGGTAGTCAACTTACTGGTGAGTCAGTGGACGATTTCTGGCATGCTCCAATTCCCCTAGTCAGAGACTGACTGTCAGGTCGTCACGGCAACGGAACACTCGAACTTGCTCATGAGAGACGCTTTTGTTACGGGGATAGGGTCGGATAACATCCGCCAGCGCCTCTTAGAAGGGGCCACGCTCAACCTCGCGGCAACCAAAAAGCTAGCGCTCTCGTGACGGTCACTTCGCGCAACATCCAGGCCTACACCCCCGGCCGCGCGGCCCACCCTTCCTACGCATTGTGGACTCCGCAGACAGCCACCCCACCGCGGATCCCACTCAGCCAACCCCACGCCTGTGCCGCGCAGCAGCCAACCAACCCCGGGGGCCCCAAATGTTACTTCCATGGGCAGCCAAAACACCCCCGACAACGCTGCCCGGCCCGGAGCGCCCTTTGCAAGGCCTGCGGCAAGAAGGGACACTTCGCTGCGGTGTGCCAGGCCCGTGTAGTCGCCGCTATTGTTCCGACCCCCCCCACATACGGCCAGTGGGCGCCGCCATCTTCCCCTCCCCGGGCCACGTGTGGCCTGTGGGCGCCGCCATCTTGTCCTCCCCAGGAACATCAGGCGCCGCCATCTTGCTTCCTCCATGACACGTGCGGCCTGTGGGTGCTGCCATCGTACCAGGACCCATGCCCCCCCCGGGCACCCCATCGTCTGCCACCATCGACGACCAGCCACGTCTCGCCTCGGTCACGATTGACCAGTCCTGCCCACGCAACTTAGCAACGGCCTCTACCAACGTGAAAATCGATGGGCACGAGATCTCCTGTTTCTCCGAGACGGGAAGGCGCAGCTCCCTCGTGGTACACCCCACCAACCAGAGAATCTCCCTGGCCTCCGGGTCCCACTCCGTGGCGATCCGGTGGTACTACATCGCCACTCTCACTGTCCAGGGCATATAGTTCAGCGGCTTCTGCCTCTTCGTCCTCCCCAACCTCTGTGCTGCCTTGCTACTCGGCCTGGACTCCCAGTGCAACCTCCAGAGCCTAACATTGAAATTTGGCGGGCCCCTACCACCCCTTACTGTGTGCGGCTTCGCGACCCTAAAGTTTGACCCACCTTCCCTATTTGCAAACTTAACCCCAGATTGCAAACCCGCCGCCACCAGGAGCAGACGGTACAGCGCCCTGGACAGGACTTTCATCAGGTCCGAAGTCCAGCGACTGCTTCGGGAAGGCATCATCGAGGCCAGCAACAGCCCCTGGAGAGCCCAAGTGATAGTGGTGAAAACCGGGGAGAAAAACAGGATGGTCGTTGACTACAGTCAGACCATCAATCGGTACACGCAGCTCGACACGTACCCCCTTCCACGCATATCTGATATGGCCAATCAGATTGCACAGTACCGGGTCTTCTCAACTGTCGACTTAAACTCCGCCTACCACCAGCTCCCCATCCGTAAGGTGGACCGCCTATACACTGCCTTCGAGGCAGATGGCCGCCTTTACCATATCTTAGGGTTCTCTTTGGCGTCACCAACGGGGTCTCAGTTTTCCAACGGGAAATGGACCGAATGGTTGACCGGTACGGGCTGCGGGCCACTTTCCCGTACCTAGACAATGTCACCATCTGCGGCCACAATCAGCAGGACCATGACGCCAACCTTGCCAAATTTCTCCACACCGCCACTCTCCTCAACCTAACTTATAACAAGGAGAAGTGAGTGTTCAGCACGAACCACTTAGGAAGATACGGTCTCCCACAGGGACCTGGCACCAGCTGGTTGCACACACACACACACCCCTCCGGCCCGGCGCCACCCTCCCCTCCCCTTGCACACCCAGCCGCAACCCCCGCCCCAGGGCAATCTGTCCTCCCGCTGCCCACGCCCGAGGATGAAGAGGATTTTGGCACGCTCCCGGAGTCACCGAAGACCAGACCGACACCGGAATCACCGCCATCACTGCGGCGCTCCCAATGGCAGATCAAGGCTCCGGACCGACTGAACCTGTAACTTGATCGGGACTCTTAAAAAAACATCATCCTTCTGTATAACTCTCCTCCACCCCCGCTGGACTCAATTTTTTTTCTGTACTTTAAAACATCTACTTGTATATAGTTCTCCACCACACCCGCCGGACCCAATTTTAAAAGGGGGTGAATGTGGTAGTCACCACTGATGTATATATTAGGTGCTTTGTGGTAAGGCCCTGTACTACAGGTACGGGAGTAGTTCCCTGCCTGCTGGCTCCGCCCAGTAGGCGGAGTATTAATATGTGTGCTCCTCGTACAGCAGCCATTTTGCCAGCTGCTGTAGGAGGCCACACATCTTAGTGTAATAAAGCCTCGATTACATCCTACTCTCGTCTTTGTGTAATTGATCGTGCATCAATCTGGAAAAGGGATTTATGGCATTCTTGAAAGTTTGACTGGCCATCTCAGCTAGTCCGTTTGATGCTGGGTGATAGGGGGCTGTCCACATGTGCCTTTGGCTCACACAAAGCTAGAAATCATCAAGCTGGAAGGGGTGCCATTGTCAAGAGACAATTGACTCGGGAAGTCCATAAATGGCAACCACTCGGTGCAAGGCATCTCCCGTGGCCGCTGAGGTACCAGTCTCCATCTCTTGAACCAATAGCCATTTAGAGTGGGCATCCACCAGCACCAAAAACATCTTGCCCATAAATGGGCCCACCTAATCCACATGGACCCTAGTCCATGGGAGAACTGGCTATTCCCAAAGGTGAGGGATGGCAGAAGGTGGCAAAAATTGCTGCATTTGGCAAGGGTGGCATTGTTGTACTCGTTCTTCAATCGCTTTGCCTGATCACCAGCTATAACTGCACGCCAACATCTTCATCTTTGTTTGCAATGGGTGGGTGCCACATAGATCTTGAAGGAAGGGCCCCCTGGCCTGAGATGGGATGACCACCCATGATCACCACAAGATCATGCTGTCTTCATGTATCAACATGCTCTGACAAGTGAAGTAGGGCCTCAGCTTTTCGGACTTCTCATAATGCCAGCCAGCCCCGTAGCATTCATTTATCCTTTGGAAGAATAGGGTCTCTTTGGATCCAATTGCACATGTGCCACACTTCTCTAGGAAGTTTAAAGCTAGAATGATCTCCTGACATACAGGTGGTGGCAGAATGCTCTTGAGTAGGGGCAGGCGACTTAATGCATACACATTAACAATTTGCATCCCGGGCCAGTGCCAAAAAGCATAGCTGTGGGCCACCAATAACAAGGCCCAATGCTGCACCCTCACTGAGGCTATGGGTGGTATGGACTTATCATCCCTTAACAGGGCAAGTAATGGCTTGTGGTCAGTCGCTATGCCGAACCACCGACCGTACACACACTGGTGGAATTTCTTCACACCGAATATAACCGCCAAGCCCTCATTCTCAATCTGGGCATGGTTTCCTTCTGCTTCAGAAAGAAACCTTGAGGTAAAGGTGATAGGGCATTCCGAGCCACCTACCATTTTGTGGAATAAAACAGCCCCTATACCGTAAAGGGCACATCACATGTCAGCACAATCCGAGGTACGTCAATTCTGAGGCCTGAAAACGTTTCCCCGTGTCAAAATGCACCAAGAGTTTGAAGATTGTAATACTTGTGTGACAACACCCTAAGCTAGTGCACGGTCAGTTCCAGCCCCGCATGGCCCTGAGTCACAACAAAAGTGACCAATGGTTCTTATAAAAATACCAGATGTCTTTGGCTCTTGGCTGCCCAATAATCACAGTCATCAGGTTTGTGAATGTAAACATGATTACTATTTATTTATAGCAAGGACGATATGAAATACACAGTATATACAACTGGTTAATGACAAGTTAATACCTACTACCCCCTTTAACTGTCCCACCCTGTAAACACACACACAACAGACAAACACAGAAGGGTGGAAAGGGGTAAAAATAATAAGGATGAAGGTCAAAAGGTCTTTGCTTCAGATGGTGATCTTTAGCACACTTTCTTCACATCAAACTTATTGATTAAAGTATTTTGTTTACAGCCAGTAATGGTCTTCTTTGTAGACTCATTCATTCATTCAGGGTCCCTGTAGTTTAAAAAAAAATTCAGTACTCACAGGTCTCAGGCTTTCTGGAGAGCCACCTTATTTCTCATCAAACTGGGCCTTCAGTACAAGGTTCACCTTCAGACCTCTATCTTTCCGTAGAGAGAGTTGGTCGGTTCTGCTTTTGCCTTTCAGGGAAGAGGGTTGGTTCTGGACTCTGCCTGTGCATCGATTTATCCAGGCTCTCAGCCAGCTCAGAAACACAGCCCTTCTGGAGAAAACGAGTGGAGAGGTAGCAGGTTCTTTCCTGGCGCTGTCAAGATAAAAACTGAAACCAAACTCAACCCTTGAAGCTCTGAGGCAGAATTGTAGCCAGGCTGTTGGCACTAAGAGGCAACAGTATTGAAAAAAGGGTTGCTGCTGTTTCGACCTCCACCTAGCGTTCCGCGAGATAGTCTAGGAACGGTTGCCACCGTCTGGAGAACCCTTGCGCAGTCCCTCGCAAGGCAAACTTTATCCTCTCCAACTTAATGAACCCTGCCATGTCATCGATCCAAGCTTCCACGCTCGGGGGCTTTGCATCTCTCCACATTAGTAGGATCCTCCGCCGGGCTACCAGGGTCGCAAAGGCCAGAACTCCGACCTCTTTCGGCTCCTGCACTCCCGGCTCGTCCGATACCCCAAATAGTGCTATCCCCCAGCTCAGCTTGACCCGGGTGTTCACAACTTTTGACATAGTCCTCGCAAAGCCCCTCCAGAACCCCTCCAGCGCCAGGTACGTCCAGAACATATGGGCATGATTTGCTGGGCTCCCCGAACATCTCAAACATCTGTCCCCCACCCCAAAAAACCTACTCATCCTCGCCCCTGTCATATGCGCCCAATATGTACTACTTTGAACTGTATTAGACTGAGCCTGGCGCAAGAGGAGGAGGAATTGACCCTGCCCAGGGCATCAGCCCACAGACCCTCATCCAGCTCCTCCCCAAGCTCCTCCTCCCACTTGCTCTTCAACTCCTCCACCGAGGCCTCCTCCGCTTCCTGCAGCTCCTGATAAATCGCCGAGACCGTGCCTTCTCCAACCCATACACCCGAAATCACCCTGTCCTGAATCCTTCGTGCTGGAAGGAGCGGAAATTCCCTCACCCGCCCTCACTTCCATATATCTAAAAGCGTTTCCAGGAGTCAATCAAGATTTCTCCTCCAGCACCCCCAGGCTAGCAAAAGTCCCACCTATGAACAGGTCCCCCATCCTTTTAATTCCTGCCCGCTGCCAACTTAAGAACCCACCATCCATCCTGCCCGGCACAAACCTATGATTATCCCGTATCGGGGACCAAACTGAGGCCCCCACCTCACCCCTATGTCGCCTCCACTGCCCCCAGATCTTCAATGTCGCCGTCACCACCGGGCACGTGGTGTACCGCGTCGGCGGTAGCGGCAGCGGTGCCGTAACCAGCGCCCCCAGACTCGTACCCACACAAGCCGCCACCTCTAGCCTCTTCCACGCCGCCCCCTCTCCCTCCATTACCTATTTATGGATCATCGCCACATTCGCTGCCCAATAATAACCACACAGATTCGGCAGGGCCAGCCCGCCCCTGTCCTGACTGCGCTCCAGAAACACCCTATTCACCCTTGGGTTCTTGCTCGCCCATACAAACCCCATAATACTCCTGCTTACCCGCCTGAAAAAAGCCTTGGGGATTAGGTTGGGCAGGCACTGGAACACGAACAAGAACCTCTGGAGGACCGTCATCTTGACCGACTGCACCCTACCCGCCAGGGAGAGTGGCAACTAATCCCATCTCCTAAAGTCTTCCTCCATCTGATCCACCAACCGTGTCAAATTAAGCTTATGCAGGGCCCCCCAGCCCCTAGCTACCTGGATACCCAGGTATCGAAAGCTCCTCTCTGCCCTCTTAAACGGCAGCTCCTCTAGCCCCCTTTCCTGGTCCCCCGCATGCACTACAAAGAGCTCACTCTTCCCCACGTTGAGCTTGTAGCCCGAGAAGTCCCCAAACTTCCTAAGGATCCGCATAACCTCCGCCATCCCCTCCACTGGATTTGCAATATATAACAACAGGTCATCAGCATACAACGACACCCGGTGTTCCTCCCCACCCCGGACCAACCCTCTCCAGTTCCTAGACTCCCTTAATGCCACGGCCAGCGGCTCAATTGCCAGCGCGAACAGCAAAGGGGACAGGGGACACCCCTGTCTCGTCCCCCGGTACAATCTGAAATATTCCGAACTCTGCCGATTCGTAGACACGCTCGCCACCGGGGCCCTATATAACAGCCTGACCCACCCTATGAACCCTTCCCCAAACCCAAACCTGCTAAGCAGTTCCCAGAGATACTCCCACTCCACCCAATCAAAGGCCTTCTCCGCGTCCATAGCCGCCACCACCACCTCCGCTTCCCCCCCCACTGAGGGCATCATAATCACGTTCAGGAGCCGCCGCACATTCGCATTTAACTGCCTGCCCTTCACGAACCCCGTCTGGTCCTCATGTATCATTCCCGGGACACAATCCTCAATCCTCGTAGCGAGGACCTTCGCCAGCAACTTGGCATCTACGTTAAGGAGCGAGATCGGCCGATACATGCTTACCCTGTGATCGGCCTATACGAACCGCACTGCAGTGGGTCCTTGTCCCGCTTGAGAATCAGAGAGATTAGCGCCCGAGACATTGTCGGGGGCAGAGTCCCTTCCTCCCTCACCTCATTGAAGGTTCTCTCCAGCAACGGGCCCAACAGATCCACATACTTCCTATAAAATTCAACCGAGAACCCATCCGGTCCCGGGGCCTTGCCCGCCTGCATGCTCCCCAATCCCTTAACCAGCTCCTCCAGCCCCATCGGGGCCCCCAGGCCAGCCACCTGCTCCTCCTCCACCCTCAGGAACCTCAGTTGATCTAAGAACCGCTGCATCCCCTCTCCCCCCTCCGGGGGTTCTGACTTGTACAGGTACCCATAGAAATCCCTAAATACCTCATTTATTTTAACCGCACTCTGCACCGTATTCCCCCCCTATCCCTGATTCCTCCAATCTCCCTCGCCGCCTCCCTCTTACGAAGCTGATGCGCCAGCATCCGACTCGCCTTCGCCCATACTCATATACCGCCCCCTGCATTTTCCTCCACTGCGCCTCTGCCTTCCCCGTGGTCAATAAATCAAATTCCATTTGGAGGTTCTGTCGCTCCCTCAGCAGCCCCTCTTTGGGGGCCTCTGCATAGCTCCTGTCCACCCTTACTATCTCCCACACCAACCTCTCCCTCTCCATCCTCTCTCTCTTCTCCCTGTGAGCCCTAATTGAAATTAGCTCTCCCCTGACCACCGTCTTCAGAGCCTCCCAAACCACACCCGCCTGCACCTCCCCATTATCATTGGCCTTTATGTATCTCTGAATGCACTCCGGACCCGCCCACAAACCTCCTCATCCGCCAACAGTCCCACATCCAGGCACCACAGCGGGCGCTGGTCCCTCTCCTCCCCCAACTCCAACTTCACCCGGTGCGGGGCGTGGTCCGAAATCGGTATAGCCGAATATTCCGTTCCCTCCACTCTTGGAGTGGGCACTCCAGTGCCCTGCTCATCACAAAGAAGTCTATCCGTGAATAGGCCTTATGTACATGGGAGAAAAAAAGAGAACTCTCTGGCCACCGGCCTGGCAAACCTCCACTGATCCACTCCCCCCATCTGGTCCATAAACCCCCTTAGCACCTTGGCCGCAGCTGGCCTCTTACCCGTCCTTGACCTGGATCGGTCCAATGCTGGGTCCAGTACCGTATTAAAGTCCCCCCCCCCCCCATTATCAAGCTCCCCGCTTCCAGATCTGGGATCCGACTCAACATGCGCTTCATAAACCCTGCATCGTCCCAATTCGGGGCATACACATTCACCAGTACCACCCGGGTCCCCTGCAACCTACCACTCATCATCACGCATCGACCCCCATTATCCGCCACAATACTCAGCGCCTCAAACGACACCCGCTTCCCCACCAGTATTGCAACCCCTCTGTTCTTCGCATCCAGCTCAGAATGAAAGACCTGCCCTACCCATCCATTTCTCAGCCTGATCTGATCTGCGTCAAGTGCGTCTCCTGAAGCATAACAAAGTCTGCCTTCAGTCCCTTTAAGTGTGTGAACACCCCGGCCCTCTTGACCGGCCCATTCAGGCCCCTCACATTCCATGTTATCAGCGAGATCATGGGATTACTCGCCCCCCCCCCTCCCCCACCGACTAGCCATCCCCTTTCTTAGGCCAGCCACGTGCCCACGTCTCCCGCACACTCCAGTCCCCCAGGCGGCGAACCCCCGCATCGACTCTCCCTTTTATCTCCAGCTCTCCTTCGGTCAGTAAAGCAGCAACCCAGTTTCCCCCCCCCACCCCAGCTAGACCACCGTCTCGTCCCCTTGCTCCCCCCACTCCCGTATGTCAGCTGACTCCTGCTGACCCCGGCCGCTCCCGCCTTTGCCAACGACCCCCCGTGTGGAATCCCCATCCCATCCCCCCTTCACGCCGATGTGAGCACCTCTCCAGCACTGCCCCTCCCCTCCCTTCAGGCCCCTCCCCTCCCCTCAGGGCCCTCCCCCTCCTTCCTCAGTGTGGGAATAAGCCCGCGTTTTCCACCTGGGCTGGCCCCGCCCCCTATGGCGCAGCTCCTTTCTCCTACAACCTCAGCCCAGTTCCCCACGACCCAGGGCCTCCTGCCCCCCCCTTCGCTCACGGGGACCGGCCCCTGCAAAACAGTACTGATGCCCACACACCCACAAAGCCCACATATCACATTCACTCACCCCTTCCCATTCCCCAGCTTTCCCACACAACGACGAAAAAAAAAACCCCAAGCCCACATCAAACCCTTAGTTCGAGTCCAACTTCTCGTTTTGTATAAAGGTCCACGCCTCATCCGGTGTATCAAAATAGTGGTGGCAGTCTTGAAACGTGACCCACAATCGCGCTGGCTGCAACAGCCTGAACTTCACCCCCTTTCGGTGGAGCATCACCTTGGCCCGGTTGAATCCAGCCCCCTTCTTAGCCAGCTCTGCACTCCAGTCTTGATAAATACGGATCTCCGTATTCTCCCACCTGCTGCTCTGTTCCTTCTTCCCCCATCTCAGGATGCACTCCCTGTCCATGAAGTGGTGAAACCTCACCACTACAGCCCTTGACGGCTCATTGGCTTTAGGTGTCCTTGCCAGGACTCTGTGAGCCCCCTCCAGCTCCAAGGGCCGCGGGAAGGCTCCAGCACCCATTAGCGTGCCCAGCATCGTGGCTACATATGCCCCAACGTCGGACCCATTCACCCCTTCAGGGAGACCCAGAATCCGGAGATTCTTCCTCCTCGACCTATTCTCCAGGTCCTCAAACTTTTCCTGCCACTTCTTGTGCAGCACCTCGTGCACCTCCACTTTCACCGCCAGGCCCAGAATCTCGTCCTCGTTTTTAGAGGCTTTCTGCTGCACCTCTCGGATTGCCGCCCATTGGGCATTCTGGGCCTCCACCAGCTTTTCTATCGCCTTCATTGGGGCCAGCATTTCAGCTTTCAGCTCCGCAAAGCAGCATTTCAGGAACTCCTGCTGCTCCCGCGACCATTGCGCCCATGCTGCCTGGTCTCCACCCGCCTCCATCTTACTTTTCCGCACCCGCTCTCCTCTCTTCTCCAAAACCACGTTTTTTACTCGCTCCACTCCTTCTTCATTCCATACAATGCTGGGGGAACCTTTCTGCTGCCTTCCCACACCGGGAATCGCCATCCAAGTGCCGCTGGGGCTCCTCAAAAGGGCCCAAAAGTCCGTTTTTGGCAGGAGCTGCCGAACGTGCGACCTACCCAGGCATAGCCGCAACCGGCAGCCCGTGAGGCAACAGTATTAACCACTGTGCCACCATGCTGCCAGTCTCGTATGGCCTTGACCTTTTTTTCAAAATGATGCAACCCTGTTGCGTCAATGCAAAATCCTAGGTACGTCAATTCTGAGGACTGAAAAGTGCATTTTCCACATTTTTGGTGGCTCCCACCATTAGTAAACCTCTTTAGTACTTCCTCTTGGCTCTTCTGGTGTTGTGCCAATGACCAACATGTCATCAATGTAAACTATCACCTTGGGAATTCCCTGGAGGAGAATTTCCATCATGTGCTGGAAGATAGCGCAGGCTGAAGCAATGTCAAACAGCAGTCTGGTGTACTGGAAGAGGCCTTTATGGCTATTGATTATAACAAACGTCTGAGACTCCTAATCCAACTGTAGTTGCAGGTAAGTGTGACTGAGGTTCATTTTGACTACGTAAGGCCTGCCGCCAGCTTGGCGTAGAGCACTTCAATTCGAGGAATCTTCATTATAAACGAAGCACGAGGAGTTCAAAAAGCACCCCTCCCCCCAATAATCACATGGATTACAGCGCATAATAAAAAAGGAACAAACTGCTCACACCACATTTTGCATAATCAACTCAATATGGCTTTTGCTAGAACAGAACAGGTGTCTCTCTCCCTTGTGCTCACACCTCGCACACCCTTGCAGGAGAAAAGTCAACAGTAAATAATCAACAACATGATCACAAGGGAGTGACGTCCAGGTTTATTGAAGAATTGCAGAATAATAATACGATCTATGTTGCTTGAAAAGGCCAAAGCCATGCCAGTATCGTCGAATACACCTCAGGATCTCTCGAGGATACCAATGAACGAAGTGCCTTCACTTCCAGCATGTCGCAGCTCCGACACCCATGCGATCCACAGCCTACGTCCCGGCCAGGGGGGAATGACTCAACACGATCGGCTACCTGCAACACCTCATGCTGAGCATCGAGAACAGGATAATATAGGGCCAGTGGTCAGGGGGCCCAACCAACCCCAGGCCTGGAAGACTGGATGCACTATGCTCTGTCGAGTTTGATACTCCCAACTTCCAAATTAAGATTAATAAAGCATGATGTTATGGGCCTGGGTTTAGAAAACTCCAAAGTATATCATGGAGGTCACCTGACCTACAACTGTTTATTAATTTTGGTTACAAGGAGCACAAGGGCCTACTTATCAGGTGTTTTTTTAACAGAGGCCTTAAGCACTTTCAAACAAAACAAAGTTTATTCTACGAATTCAGTTAACATTTTATACACACACAGTAAACATTTTTTGTATCAACTACAAACATAAATTTCCCACACAGCTACAGTTTTCTATATATGTATAACCCTTAATAACTTCCCTTTCTGCTGTTTCAATTTGATAACAACATTCAATAAAACCAGGAAAACCCTTTTGACAAAATAGTAGGTTTAAATTCTTTACAGAAAACAGTTATCACTTTTAAATTATCAAGTGATCTGGACACCTTTAAACATACAGAGAGAAAGAGAGAGAGAGGAGAAGCCTTCTTTTTCTGAATCCAGCTTCCAATAGGGTAAACCAAAAGTAAAACTCAGGGCCACAGCCTTATGCACACAGCACCGGTGGGACGATGGCCTGCTCACCAGCAACAATGCCACTGCAATCTGGGTCCAACCCTAGTCAACTCTGACTGCCATGGTCAAACCAGGATTCTCCACGATTTAACTTGGCTCCTCAATGCAATACCCCAATCAGGATCAATAGTGCAAGACATGCATCCTAAAAGAAAAAATGTGAACTCGGGTAAGATAAAGAATTAAAAGAGGAGCAGAGCCAGAGATTGGGAAAATGCAGCCACTCCCAAACTCACTTCACATGACCCCCCAAAATGGGGTCTTTTGACCTCCACATTAAGTTCTATTGGCTTTGCTGGGTTTGGGTTCCCTCATGTGTGATTCTCTGGACCTAGAGTCTTGGCACCATCTTGAATAAGGTTTAGAGTCTCCACAGCTTGGTCAATATTCGGGCCAAGGTGTCTGACTGTTGACTTTTAAGCAGTGGCTACTTGATGACTGTCTACAAATGTAACCTGCTTGTTTCATTTTAAAATAAATTACCACTCTTTGGACAAGATAAGCTGAAAAATACCTTTCAACGTTTTACTGGGAGAAGTTTAAAAATATCTCCCTTAACATCAGGATGAAGTTTTAATTATACATAAAACCTACAACCCCAAGATGTTTGTATTTGAATTGAATTTCTTGGCTTCTCTGCAAACACCTAACCAGACAGAGTGAAGCCATTTTTAAAATCTCACGACATGTGCCAACCAGCAGTAGCGAGACAAAAATTGCAACTAAAAAGAGCCACTGACTTTCTAGCAGCCCACATACAATTAATTTTGGACTTTGATTTGGGAGGTCAATGCAGCCTGCTGGATGGATGTGGACAGGGGAATTGCACAATTGACATCCCAATATGATTTGTGAATAGGCGTTACCACAGACATGGCTGATGGAGATTAGGAGGTGGCCATATGTTGTAGTCTCATTAGTTTTAGTCTGGGAAGGCTGGGAGAAGGGCTGGCTATCTTTTCTCTTTGATTCCTTCCAGCGTTTCCAGCCGTAAAGCTTTCTTAACACACTTTTTGCTGCTGAGTATATTGACACTAAAATTAAGACCACAAGACAAAGGAGCAGAAGTAGGCCATTTGGCCCATTGAGTCTGCTTTGCCATTCAATTAGATCATGACTGATCTAATGTAATAATCTTCAACTCCATTTTCCTGCCTTATCCTCATAACCCCGGATTCCCTTACCGATTAAAAATCTGCCTATCATGGGCGGCACGTGGTGCAGTGGTTAGCACTGAGACTACGGCACTGAGGACCCGGGTTCGAAACCCAGCCCTGGGTCACTGTCCGTGTGGAGTTTGCACATTCTCCCCGTGCCTGTGTGGGTTTTACCCCCACAACCCAAAGATGTGCAGGTTAGGTGGATAGGCCACGCTAAATTGCTCCTTAATTGGAAAAAAAAATAACTGGGTACTCTAAAAATCTGCCTCTCTTAGCCTTGAACATACTTAACAACCCAACCTCTACAGCCATCTAAGATAAAATAATTCCACTGATTCTCTACCCTCTTAGAGAAGAAATTTCTCATTTGTGTCTTAAAGGGGTGACTCCTTACTCTGAGATTATGCCCTCTGGTCTTCTGATGACCCACTTTAACGCCCCCAACCATTCTAGTTGTCGTCCCCATGATGCTGCTGTAGCCCATCTGACCGCTGGAGTCCCCAAACTCTCTAATGGTGAACCAGCTACAAATTTGGACAAAGAACGAAAGCCTTGCCTTTATACCATGCATTTCTCAATTTCTCAAGATCTGGAAGTCCTGAAGTACACAACGGTGAATTAAAAACATTTGAATTTTAGTTAATGTTGTAATGCATCAACCAAATTGTGCACAGCAAGCTCCCACAGACAGCAATGTGATAATGATCAGATTTAGTGATGTTAAGGAAAAATAATGACCACAATATCAGGGAGAACTCATTTGTTCTTCTTTGAATAGTGCCTAACCCTAACCCTCTTATGTAATAATAATAATAGCTTATTGTCACAAGTAGGCTTCAATGAAGTTACTGTGAAAAGCTCCTAGTCGCCACATTCCGGCACCTTTTCGGGGAGGCTGGTACGGGAATTGAACCCACGCTACTGGCATTGTTGTGCATTACAAGCCAGCTGTTTAGCCCACTGTGCTAAACCAGCCCCTGTCCACATGAGAGGGCAGACGGAGCCCTGGTTTATCATCTCCTCCAAAAGACTGAACCTCTAACAGTACAGCAACTCCCTCAGTGCTGCAGTGAGTGTCGTCCGAGATTTTTATTGAAGTGGGACTCAACTCATAGCCTACTGACTGAGAGATGAGATTGCTATCACTGAGCCAGGACTGTACAAAGAAACCAACTACCCAAAATGAACAATGTTCCGAAGCAACACTTCAGTTTCTCAATTCCTATCTGATGACGCCTGCCGGATATTAAATAAAATTCATTTCATTTAGATTAATTTCAAGTTACCATTATCTGGAATAAATTGTATCGTGTTACCAGTGCCAGGTTGCACTTCATACGAAACATCAATACTGCATTCTCCAGCTGAGTCGGACGTACAGCTCACAAAGATAAATTACAATTAACTGAGCAAATTATATCATTTGATATCATGGCAGGAGTCCTTGGCAGTTACTTCACAGGGGCTCTCGTAGACTGATTACAGAGAAAGCCCCTCCAGGGCTTTTATACATGATGCTCGTTACATCTCAACTAATTGTTTCATCAGCTCATTTGGATCCATTCCTGTCCATTTGTCTTAAAGTGGCATGAAGTGCCGGAACTACAGCTGTTCCTGCTGATCTGAACGAATGAAGAATTGTTACCTCTCCCCCTCCACTGGAGAGGGTGGAGTGTGATCCATGAGGTAAGAATTCCTCACCATGTCCTGATTGGACATATGGGCATTGGCGAGCTGAAGGCAGGTTACTTGCATCGGCAGGAACAGGCTGAGGGGCAGCACCTTCATATTTATTCTCCAATACCACTCCCAACGGCCTCACGTATGCTTCGACTGGTCCGAATTGTCAATGCTGTGGCCAGGATTTGAGTGAAAAGGCTATGGGTCAACCCTGTGTTTGTCCCCAGGATTCCCCATGCCTTCCGTAATGACATGGTAGCACAGTGGTTAGCACTGTTCCTTCACAGCTCCACGGTCCCTGTGTCGATTCTCGGCGTGGTTCACTGTCTGTTCGGAGTCTGCACGTTCTCCCCGTGTCTGCGTGGGTTTTTTCCCACAGTCCAAAGAGGTGCAGGTTAGGTGGATTGGCCCTGCTAAATTGTCCAAAAAAAAGGTTAGGTGGAGTTACTTGGTTATAGGAACATAGAGTGGAGGTGTGGGCTTAAGTAGGGTGCTCTTTCCAAGGGGCGGTGCAGACCCCATGTGCTGAATGGCTTCCTTCTGCACTGTAAGTTCTATGATTCTATGAATAACATGAGCTATAGAGCTTCAGTGTATGTTTTAAGTGCCAAATTAATTCATGCAGCAGTGGAATAAATTACAGTAATATTGTCTTCAGCTTCAACTCCACTTTCCGAATTACTCCCAAAATCCCTTGATTCCTTGAGAGACCAACTCTATTTCAGCCTTAAATATATTCAACGATGGAGCATCCACAACCCTCTGGGGTAGAGAATGATGAGATTAATCCAAGAGCAAAATACTGCAGATGTTAAAAATCTGATTAATCTGTGTGTTGGTTTAAAGATTCGTTCTTGGGATGTGGGTGTCACTGGCTCGGTCAACATTTGTTGCCCATCCCTAATTGCCTTTGAACTGAGTGGCTTGCTAGGCCATTTCTATGGGGGGGGGGAAATTAAGAGTCAACCACATTGCTGGTGGTCTTGAGTCACATGTAGGCCAGACCGGGTAAGGATGGCAGATTTTCTTCCCTGAGTGACATTAGTGAACCAGGTGGGTTTTTACAACAATCGATGATAGTTTCATGGTCATCATTAGGCTTTTAATTCCTGATTTTTTAATTGAATTGAAATTTCACCATCTGTGTGGTGGGACCCAGTTTCCAAGAGCATTTCCTCTGGATTACTAGCCCAGTGACAATACGACTACACCCCCGCTTCCCATTGGGTAACAGGTCACTGGAGAGAATTTCTCTGCCTTTCTTTCAAACAGCTCCATGGCATCTTTTCTTCCATCTGAGAGGGGAGATGGGGTTTCAATTTAATGTTACATTGAATGAAAGATGGAACCTCCAAGTGAGCAACATTCCCTTTGCACTGCACTGAGGTGTCAGCCTCGAGTTTTGTGCAAAAGTCTCTAGACTGGAACTTGAATCCACAATTTCCTAACTCGGAGAAGAGAGGGAAACTGCTGAGCCACAACTGCCACCGTGGAGTTGAGGCACAGATCAGCAATGGTCCAGTTGGGCAGCACGGTGGCGCAGTGGTTAGCTCTGCTGCCTCATGGCGCCGAGGACCCGCGTTCGATCCCAGCCCCGGGTCACTGTCCATGAGGAGTTTGCACATTCTCCCCCTGTCTGCGTGGGTCTCACTCCCACAACCCAAAGATGTGCAGGTTAGGTGGATTGCTCACGCTAAATTACACCTTAATTAGAAAAAAAATAATTGGGTACTCTAAATTTATTTTTAAAAAGCAATATCCATTGAACTGTGGAGCAGCCTCAAGCTCCTGAATAGAATGTTCCTCCATAGAATCCCTCCAGTGCAGAAGGAGGCCGTTCAGCCCATTGGGTCTGCAACAACCCTGCAAAGGAGCACTCCACCTAGGCCCACAGCCCTGCCCACCCCATCCTATCTCTGTAACATAGTCTGCACATCCCTGGACACTAAGTGGTAATTTTAGCAATGCCAATCCACAGGACATGCACATCCCTGGACACCAAGGCGTAATTTGTCATGGCCAATCCACCTAACCTGCACATCTTTGGACTGTGGGGGGAAACCGGAACACCCGGAGGAAACCCACGCAGACACGGGGAGAACGTGCAAACTCCACACAGTCACCCGAGGCCAGAATTGTACCCGGGTCCCTGACACTGTGAGGCAGCAGTGCTAACCACTGTGCCATCATGTCGCCATTTCTGGTTCTAATGCTTTTCTGTTCTTGTACGGGAAAGGTGGTCACTCCTAAAGAAATCCTGAACTGTAGGACTGACCCCAATGTTATCACTTTGTGCCCCACGTCCTGTTGTTGATCACACTTTGTGTCTCTGTCTATCCGAGATGCTACAACTGTTTCTCCAGAAGGTAAAGCAATTTTCCTGCTTATCTAAACTAGTCTCCACAGCTCTTTTTCAGCAGAAACAGTTCTGATGATAGATGTGGTGATTTTGAGTGCATTAGTCATTGCATTGACTCACACTTACACTGGCAGAACAAGATCAAACTGCATAATGAGGATGCAGGACATGAGGCAGCATAGAGAACTACACAAAAACACCTGCAGGAACAGACTCATTTCCAGTCAATATGCAGATCAAAGATTAGTTATGAAAGTGCTTAAATTTTGTGACCGTTCATAAGGCTGACGTCCATCATCTCAACAGACTGCTGGCAATGTTAGAGCCCCTCTCTTCTTTTCTTCCTCTGGCTCTTTGAGAACAAGGACATAGATAGAGAGAAATGAGGAGCTCACCCTCGATTCCCTCCACAAATGCACTTTTCAAACATCCACTTCTCTGAAGATTCGGGCTGCAGCTTTGTTACAGCACCACGTGAGCAGCGAGCGTTGAAGAGCCACTGGATGGCATTGTAGCACAGTGGTTAGCACTGTTGCTTCACAGTGCCAGGGTCCCAGGTTCGATTCCAGGCTTGGGTCACTGTCTGTGCGGAGTCTGTACGTTCTCCCCGTGTGTGCGTGGGTTTCCTCTGGGTGCTCCGGTTTCCTCCCAGAAATCCTGAAAGACGTGCTTGTTAGGTGAATTGAACATTCTGAATTCTCCCTCTGTGTACCCGAACAGGTGCCAGAAGGTGGCGACTATGGGATTTTCACAGTAACTTTATTGCAGTGTTAATGTAAGCCTGCTTGTGACAATAATAATAAAGATTACATGGCTGGTTTCTCCAGTCCTCCAGCCACGTATTTCTTGGCGGTGCGCTGTTTGCTGGTGGTGGGATCTTCCCACCGCTTGTCAATGGGATTTCCCATTGAAACCATCCCACGTGGCCGGGAAACCCAGCACTGCCGGCGGGAAAAATGAATCGCAATGGCCGGAGAATTGTGGTCACTGACTCTATTTGGGGCAGTAGGTTTGGTTTTGGGTCCCCCACTTTAGAAAATATATTTTGATTTTGGAAGGGGTGCAGGGCCGATCCACCGGTATGATACCGGGGCTAACAGGGTTAGATGGTGAGGTTAGGTTGCAGTTTATATAAAAAGGTGAAGGGGTGGTCTGAATCAGGTGGTTAAAATGCTTGGAAGTGCTCAGAGGGAAACCATTTTCACTGGGCAGGAAATCCAGAACAAAGGGCCATTTCCCTAAAATGATTGCTACTGTAATCAGGGAGATAAGCAGTGACATTATAGGAATCCAAAAGTTTGTTGAGGCTGGGGGCTAATTGAAAGTTTCCGAACAATGAGTGTTAGGGTATTAAGGGCTATGGAAGTAAGCTGGGTAGAGAGGTTTATGGGATGGATGAGCATTGATTTAATTGAACCAGGTTTGAGAGGCTGAATGGGTCACTCCTGTTCCTATATGCCTGAACCGAACTGCCAGCAGCTTTAAGGCCATTTCTAATCTGGCCTCATTTTTCATAACGGAGGAGGCTTTATGAAGCTACCAGAAGGAGAATCAAGTGAACAGAAGGTGAATCTTCTCTACCTGGGGCCTGTTTGAACCTTGAGAGTTTTTGCTAAATTAACGTAATTCTATTTATACTGAGTTCAGAAGATTAATTACTTCTGAAGCACCAAAGTCCTGGAACATCACCAAATATATATTTTATGAGACTTAAACCTAACAGGTCAAAGAAATAATGTTTATTTAAAATAGTAATATTTGAAAACAGTCCACATTATACGTGCACATTATTTATTGGCACACCCTTCCATTTTCCTGAGATCAGCTACTCAGATTCGTGCCTCGACTTTAATGAAGTGGGACTGTGGCAGCACAACGCTGAAATAAATGGATGCCAACATTTTCCCCAAATGATTGCCAGTTGACATTGCTTACATCTGGACCCATCTTCGCCACATCTAAATGGCAGTGGGCAGGCGTAGCCAATGTTCCACCTGCCATTTTTGTCCACTTTCGACCCCGACCCAATCTCTGAGGACATCACCGATCTACATTTGCTGCTGTGAGCAGCAAAACTCCTGAGGCAGAATAACATCTAAATGAGGCCCCCGTGGATTTCCTAACTGTGGCTTTGCCAACACTGCGATTCTCAGACAATTTGTGCTCTGGAATTCTCCAACCAATGCCGCGACCGATCGCTCCACCACACCCCTGACACCTGCCCTGACTTAGACAATGAAGGAAAAAGATTGTCAAGAAAAATGAAGAGATGGTTTCCCATTGATTTTCCAGGGGGACCTTCTCCTTTCTGGAGGCAGTGGAATGACAGCCACACTTCTCTCTCTGCGAGCTTATATAGATACATAGAAGATAGGGGCAGGAGGAGGCCTTTTGGCCCTTTGAGCCTGCTCCGCCATTCATCACGATCATGGCTGATCATTCAACTCAATAGCCTAATCCTGCTTTCTCCCCATAGCCTTCGATCCCATTCTCCCCAAGTGCTACATCCAGCCGCCTCTTGAATATATTCAAAGTTTTAGCATCAGCAAAGTCCTGTGGTAATGAATTCCACAGGATCATCACTCTTTGTGTGAAGAAATGTCTCCTTATCTCTGTCTGAAATGGTTTACCATGAATCCTCAGGCTGTGACCCCTGGTTCTGGACACACCCATCATTGGTAACATCTTCCCTGCATCTACCCTGTCTAGTCCTGTTAGAATTTTATAAGTCTCTATGAGATCCCCCCTCATTCTTCTGAACTCCAGCGAGAACAATCCCAACCTAGACAATCTTTCCTCATATGACAGTCCCGCCATCCCTGGAATCAGTCTGGTGAACCTTTGCTGCACTCCCTCGAGAGCAAGAACATCATTCCTCAAAACTGCACACAATACTCCAAGTGTGACCTCAGCAAGGCCCTGTATAATTGCAACAACACATCCCTGCTTCGATACTCGAAACCTCTTGCAATGAAGGCCAACATACCATTTGCCTTCTTTACCGCCTGCTGCACCTGCATGCTTACCTTCAGCGAATGGCGCACAAGGACACCCAGGTCCCACTGCACACTCCCCTCTCCCAATTTACAACCATTCAGGTAGTAATCTGGCTTCCTGTTTTTGCTTCCAAAATGAATAACCTCACACTTATCCAAATTATACTGCATCTGCCATTGATCTGCCCACTCGCCCAACCTGTCCACATCTTGCTGTCGGATCCCTGCATCCTCGTCACAATTCACCCTCCCACCTAATTTGGTGTCATCTACAAACTTTGAGATGTTACATTTTGTTCCCTCATCCAAATCATTAATATATATTATGAATAGCTGGGGTCCCAGCACCAATCCCTGTGGTACCCCACTGGTTACTGCCTGAGCGTGTTCCATTAATGGCAACGGGAAGAATTGCTGGGGATATTGAGACAAGATGTCCTCATCTTCGGTAATGAAAGGAATTTCTTGTAAATAATCAACTCTGGGATAAGATTATTGTGCAGGATTCTGAAGATTCAGAAGTGCTAACGGTTATGCAGCAGCTTCCGTTCTGGCTATTCCCCCGGGAAGGTACCAGTTCCACAGCAGTTTGATTTTTGATAGACTCTAACTTGAACTTAGGCAAGGCATTTTCTGTGGAAGATGCTTCATGGACAACAGACATAGACTAGGCGGTACATCGATACTGATGGTTACTGATCGAGGTGTTAAGATTCAGAACAGAGGTAAAAAAGCCAACATAAGTGTACTTTACCTGAATGCTCGTAGTATTCGGAATAAGGTAAATGAGTTGATGGCGCAAATCATCGTGAATGACTATGATTTAGTGGCCATTACTGAAACATGGTTAAAGGATGGTCACGACTGGGAGTTAAATATCCGAGGGTATCAAACCTTTCAGAAGGACAGAGTGGATGGTAAGGGAGGTTGTGTAGCTCTGTTATTTAAGGATGACATCCGGGCAACAGTAAGGGATGACATCGGTGCTATGGAGGATAAGGTTGAATCCATTTGGGTGGAAATCAGGAATAGTAAGGCGAAAAAGTCACTGATAGGAGTAGTCTATAGGCCACCTATTAGTAATATTATGGTGGGGCAGGCAATAAACAAAGAAATAACAGATGCATTTAGAAATGGTACAGCAGTTATCATGGGGGATTTTAATCTACATGTAGATTGGTTTAACCAGGTCGGTCAAGGCAGCCTTGAGGAGGAGTTTATAGAATGTATCCACGATAGTTTCCTAGAACAGTGTGTAATGGAACCTATGAGGGAACACGCGGTCCTAGATCTGGTCCTGTGTAATGAGACAGGATTGATTAATGATCTCATAGTTAGGGATCCTCTCGGAAGGAGCGATCACAATATGGTGGAATTTAAAATACAGATGGAGGGTGAGAAGGTAAAATCAAGCACTAGTGTTTTGTGCTTAAACAAAGGAGATTACAATGGGATGAGAGAAGAACTAGCTAAGGTAGACGGGGAGCAAAGACTTTATAGTGAAACCGTTGAGAAACAGTGGAGAACCTTCCAAATGATTTTTCACAGTGCTCAGCAAAGGTTTATACCAGCAAAAAGGAAGGGCGGTAAAAAGAGGGAAAATCGACCGTGGATATCTAAGGAAATAAGGGAGAGTATCAAATTGAAGGAAAAAACATACAAAGTAGCAAAGATCAGTGGGAGACTAGAGGACTGGGAAATCTTTAGGAGGCAACAGAAAGCTACTAAAAAAGCTATAAAGAAGAGTAAGATAGATTATGAGAGTAAACTTGCTCAGAATATAAAAACAGATAGTAAAAGTTTCTACAAATACATAAAACAAAAAAGAGTGGCTAAGGTAAATATTGGTCCTTTAGAGGATGAGAAGGGAGATTTAGTCATGGGAGATGAGGAAATGGCTGAGGAACTGAACAGGTTTTTTGGGTCGGTCTTCACAATGGAAGACACAAATAACATGCCAGTGGCTGATGGAAATGAGGCTATGACAGGTGATGACCTTGAGAGGATTGTTATCACCAAGGAGGTAGTGATGGGCAAGCTAATGGGGCTAAAGGTAGACAAGTCTCCTGGACCTGATGGCATGCATCCCAGAGTGCTAAAAGAGATGGCTAGGGAAATTACAAATGCACTAGTGATAATTTACCAAAATTCACTAGACTCTGGGGTGGTCCCGGCGGATTGGAAATTAGCAAACGTGACACCACTGTTTAAAAAAGGAGGTAGGCAGAAAGCGGGTAATTATAGGCCAGTGAGCTTAACTTTTGTAGTAGGGAAGATGCTGGAATCTATCATCAAGGAAGAAATAGCGAGGCACCTGGAAGGAAATTGTCCCATTGGACAGACGCAGCATGGGTTCATAAAGGGCAGGTCGTGCGTAACTAATTTAGTGGAATTTTTTGAGGACATTAACAGTGCGGTAGATAACGGGGAGCCAATGGATGTGGTATATCTGGATTTCCAGAAAGCCTTTGACAAGGTGCCACACAAAAGGTTGTTGCATAAGATAAAGATGCATGGCATTAAGGGGAAAGTAGTAGCATGGATAGAGGATTGGTTAATTAATAGAAAGCAAAGAGTGGGGATTAATGGGTGTTTCTCTGGTTGGCAATCAGTAGCTAGTGGTGTCCCTCAGGGATCAGTGTTGATCTGTTCACAATTTACATAGATGATTTGGAGTTGGGGACCAAGGGCAATGTGTCCAAGTTTGCAGACGACACTAAGATAAGTGGTAAAGCAAAAAGTGCAGAGGATACTGGAAGTCCGCAGAGGGATTTGGATAGGCTAAGTGAATGGGCTAGGGTCTGGCAGATGGAATACAATGTTGACAAATGTGAGGTTATCCATTTTGGTAGGAATAACAGCAAAAGGGATTATTATTTAAATGATAAAATATTAAAACATGCTGCTGTGCAGAGAGACCTGGGTGTGCTAGTGCATGAGTTGCAAAAAGTTGGTTTTCAGGTGCAACAGGTGATTAAGAAGGCAAATGGAATTTTGTCCTCCATTGCTAGAGGGATGGAGTTTAAGACTAGGGGGGGTTATGCTGCTATTGTATAAGGTGTTAGTGAGGCCACACCTGGAGTATTGTGTTCCGTTTTGGTCTCCTTACCTGAGAAAGGACGTACTGGCACTGGAGGGTGTGCAGAGGAGATTCACTAGGTTAATCCCAGAGCTGAAGGGGTTGGATTACGAGGAGAGGTTGAGTAGACTGGGACTGTACTCGTTGGAATTTAGAAGGATGAGGGGGGATCTTATAGAAACATATAAGATTATGAAGGGAATAGATAGGATAGATGCGGGCAGGTTGTTTCCACTGGCGGGTGAAAGCAGAACTAGGGGGCATAGCCTCAAAATAAGGGGAAGTAGATTTAGGACTGAGTTTAGGAGGAACTTCTTCACCCAAAGGGTTGTGAATCTATGGAATTCCTTGCCCAGTGAAGCAGCAGACGCTCCTTCATTCAATGTTTTTAAGATAAAGATAGATAGTTTTTTGAAGAATAAAGGGATTAAGGGTTATGGTGTTCGGGCTGGAAAGTGGAGCTGAGTCCACAAAAGATCAGCCATGATCTCATTGAATGGTGGAGCAGGCTCGAGGGACAAAATGGCCTACTCCTGCTCCGAGTTCTTATGTTCTTATGTTCTTATGATACATTTAGTGGAACTCAGATCTGTATGCTGCTCAACCACCAAAAGCACAAATGGTTCTTCGAAAAAGATAACAGAGGCATCACAAAGTGCATCAATCAACAGGAAAGATGAATCATTCTCTAGGACCTCAACCTCCAAGGGATCACTTCCTCATTACTCTCTAGGAACAGCCAATTCAGGTCCAGCAGGTCTTCATTGGGATGGTCACCATCTGCTGTGGTGCCTTCTGTGTCTGGCCTTGTGAAGAATTCATAACTTCCTTGTCTTCCCTGAGTCTACTGTCATAATATACACCAGTATATCATGGTGCAGACATACACACTGATGGACACACAGCAAGACCAATCAACACACACAACACCGCAGCCAATCACCAGCTAGAACACACTCACTATAAAGACAGAGGGCATCAGAGTTCCCGCTCATTCGGGGTGCAGCCTCACAGAAGGACAGAGCTTACAGCTTACAGCACAGATCTTCACCACGTGCTGAGCGCATCGACTGGTTAGGACAGGCATAGGTCTTTAGTTTAATCTAACATCATGTTAACCCACAGTGAAAGTATGTTCAACAGTTTCTAACTTAATAAAATAGTGTTTTTTACTGCAGTGATGTCAGAGAGTGGGAGAGTGGGTGGAGCTAGGCTGTTTGTCAGCTTTTTAGTTTCACTTTGAGAAAAGCTTGGGTGTGTCTGTGTTTTTTTGGTTTCGCTTTCAGTATTGGAGCTGAAGCCAGACAAAGCAGGTGTACTGCTGTTCTCTCTGCCATGTTAAGACTATCTCTTGGTCATTTGGTGAATTCAGAATTATAACTGTTTTCAGTAGTGAATTTCAACCTGATGTGCTTCTGTTAAAAGGTGTTTCTTTTGTCTTCTGGATGTTGTTTGGGAATTTATTAAGGATTACTTAGTGTTGTATTCCTTGGAGGTTGTATTTGAATTGATGGTTGCTAAGATAATCACTGTATGTTTTCAAAAGGTTAACTTGAGTTCATAGAATAAACATTGTTTTGCTTTAAAAAATACTTTTCCATTTCTGCTGCACCACACCTGTAGAGTGGGCCATGTGCTCCCCATACCACAGTCTAGTACAGGTTGTGGGTCAGGTGAACCCCATGATACACTTTGGGGTTCTCTAAACTCTGACCCATAACAGAATCAAAATATGTGGTGGCTCCTGCACCCCCTACGTTTAGAGAACATTGTTAGTGGCTTGTTTAATTGAATAAAGAAAGGAACTAACTTGGAGCTTTGGCTCCTTTCCATGAAGGCCTGATGCTGCTCGGTATCTCCGCTGCTGGCCTTGCTGCAGGCTGTCAAGCCAGTCAAACAGGCGTGGCGAGGCCAAGGACTGCTCACCAGGTATGATCATCATTACCTCTCTGCAGTGTGCCTCCTTCTTCAGCCAACATTTCTTGAGCTGCTTACAACTTTCTCCACTCTGTGGTTCCTTCGGTAACATCAATTTCCATTTAACATCGATGTTCCCATCGCTGACATATGATCTGAGATTGGGTACGTGCCTCTTGGCGTCAGGCTCGACTCATGGACAGACTGTAGACATGCTCTGGTACCTGCTTCACACTTGTTTATTAGTTCTCCGTCCAAAGAGCTGAAGAGTAAACATGTAACTCTTAATCATGATTCCAATGTCTGTGTCTGTCTCTTGAGAGTTTAACACATGACCGCCCTTCGATTGATTTATTCCTAACTGTCCTTTGTCACCTTGATGGTTCTCGCAGATACAGATCGCTGAAGGACAAGCTAACTCATGATCACATAGTCGTGGATGTTTGGGAGGAGAAACCCAAACTTTCTGCAGGCCAAAGATGATCTTACTTCAGACCAAGTGGTCCAGTTCGCGAGTCAGGCTGAGCTTCGAGCATTTAATCAGACTAATTTGTGGTGACTGAAGACTCTCATGACTGTAGATTGAGTAGGCCCATGGGCAGCGGCTCTACACATACGGGAGCCCGCCAAACAAATATAAAGGGCAGGAAACTCCAGGCTAGCAGCCATTTTGAGATACTTGTGTTGAAAACCCAGCATAGATACCAAACCTGCCCAGCAGGTATTGTGGAAGGCTTCTAGTGTGGCAAAACTGGACATTTCTAGTGTTTCTGCAAATCCAATGACTTTAATCACAGTTGCAGATCAGCAAGTATTTAATTGACTGACTAGTATCCATGCTACATCATCATCTATGTCAGGATTTTCCAACCTTGCCATGGTGAATGGGGAGAGCCAACCAAAAGCCCCTTAACTTCAGCAGGTCTGGAAGATTCCGTCAGCAGGAAAATCTCGTGCTAAATCACGCATTAGCGTATCCCACCTGTTAGCCCTTTATACAAGAATGTTTTGCACTTATCTTTCCACCCAGCACTCCTGCTGGGGCTACGTTTGTCAATCTCCTCCCTGTCCAACTCACCCCTCCCACGTTGACCGTGTGGATTCTGCTAATGTGTCAATTTCCACCACTGCTCTTTGCCTATCCCTCCAGAATATCCATTCACTGGTGAACAACTTCCTTGCCACCGATGAGCTGATCGTGGATGGTTGCATCGGTATCATGGCCTTGATAGAAACCTGGCTGAGGGATGGTGACATCTTTTCCCTTTATGAAGCCTCACTCCTGGTTGTACCTTTCACCAGTTGCTTCACTCAAACCATCATAATTGAGGTGAAACCAAAGAGAAAATGCTGGAAAATCTCAGCAGGTCTGGCAGCATCTGTAGGGAGAGAAAAGAGCTAACGTTTCGAGTCCAGATGACCTTTGTCAAAGAGCTTTTGGTTTTAGATTCCAGCATCCGCAGTAATTTGCTTTTATAATTGAGGTGAAGTTCTCAGAACCATGTCACACCTTGGTCAGTTCTCAAACTCCTCTGGCATTTTCTCTTCCTTTGAACATCTCACCCTGTCCCACTGCTCATTTGTAGTTCCTGGTTGTCCATCACTCTGCCAGTCAAACATTACTCCACACGCTTTCTGCACCTCTTTCCTCACTCAGTCTCTGCACTGACCGGGATCTCATCGTCAGCAACTGCAGGCTCAATCTCAACTCACCGTTCTCTTTCTCAGTTCACTGGCCTCTGATCCTCCCAAAGCCCCTCCCCCCCTGAACTCCCCAACCTACGTTCATGGCTATCCACTAGGCGTTGGCATTTCACGCCACTTCACATCAATGATCTCTGATCATTTCCTTGCCTTGTTTCTCAGCCATGTTCAATTCCTCCACCTTTCTCCTTCAGTATCCAGCCCTGCAGAAAACTCTCCCCACAGCTCACTTAGAACTGCACTTTCCTAACGTCCCCTCTGTTTTCCAGAGAGAGAGGGAGAACGGAAAGTTTGGTCAAACCGAGAGAGAGGCAGCTGTGAAGAGATGTGTGGCCAAACAGGGCAACAATCCATCCTCTGAACCAGCCAGTGAAGGGTGTGAGCCAGAAAGATGGGAAACATCCATCCAGTGCTACTCTACCCGTAACAGCAGGAGGAAATGTGCACAGGGAGACAACTCCATGGTGCACGGCCACCATTGCCAGTCATGCATTTGAAGCAGCAGGTCCATGGTGCAGCTGGGCAGGAGCGACAGAAAATCAGGGTGGAATGACAGAATGGAAGAGGCAGACAGAGAGAGGGCGGTGAGGGGATCCAGAGTCTTCAGGACCCGAATGATCTACCTGAAGATGTCTGAGAGACAGTGCCAGAGAATACCCCATATCTCCAGGAAGACATTTGCTGAGCCGCGTGCCATGGTGGAGGACAACCTCCGTCCAACTGGATAGTGTGACCGCCCTATGCCAGTGGCTCTCTCGATTACAGCCATGCTCAACTTCTGTGCCTCCGGACCCTTCCAAGAATGCACTGGCAACATGTTAATAATAATAATCTTTTATTGTCACAAGTAGGCTTACATCAACACTGCAATGAAGTTACTGTGAAAAGCCTCCAGTCGTCACATTCCGGCGCCTGTTCGGGTACATGGAGGGAGAATTCAGAATGTCCAAATTACCTAACAGCACGTCTTTTGGGACTTGTGGGAGGAAACCAGAGCATCTGGAGGAATCCCATGCAGACATGGGAAGAACGTGCAGACTCGTTTGGGATATCCCAGGTGGCATCACACCACTGCACTTAAGGAGGTCACAAATGCACTGTTTAAGAGGGATGGTGAGTTAATCCGATGTTGCACAGGCAGCGAGAGCCAGGCTGAGAGGCCAATAGGAATATGGTTTCAGAACTGGCTTTCCATATGTACAGGGTACCATTGACTGTACATATGGGGCAATTGAAGCCTGGATCATTGATTACCAGAAAGGTATTCTATTCCATCACTGTTCAACTAGTGTGTGACCACAGGAAGCAAGTTCTGCTGGTCTGTGCCCAATTTCCAGGCCGCAGCCATGATGTGTATGAGCTTCGGATATCCAAGATGCTATCTTTATTCCAGCTACATCCACAACAACAGGGAGGGATCCTTGGTGGTAAGTCCAACCCTCTCTGACTTGGCTCGAGGCGCCAGTGAGGATCGCTTGCAATGAACAGTACAATGCAGGTTATGTTTCCACAAGGGCGACTGAATATAGGACACATGAAAATCTCAAACACTGTTGAATCAAAAACAAGCAACAATATCTGAAATCAAGAGTTTAAATACCCATGCCACCCTGGTGTGTCTAAGTGTTCTTTTTAGCGTGTGTCTTTTTGCAGCAGTCAGGAACTTCCCCAAAGCTGCTCATCTCCATGCGCTATGGCCTGTGATGTACGTGGCAGCTGCCCTCTGGTTACCCATGGTCTAGATGGCTCCAGCAATCTGAGGCACCTCTGGGGCAGTGTCGCGGCCACATCTGTGGATGCTCCTGGGAGGCATTTGGATTACTGTTAGAGTATGGGGATGAGCTACTCTCCACCCTCGCAGCACCCTGAGATGTGGAAGGTTGTGATTACTCAGGTCTCTCGGTACGTGATGGCAAGTCTCTGCTTTCTGTAGGTGGAGGTGCACCTGGAGGGGTGTCCAGGCACACTGCCCATCACCGCTCACTTGGTCACTGCTGCAGAGAGCTCTTGGCCGCAGCAATTGCCTGCAGTTTTGTGCTCGCACCCAACACGTACTGAGCGGTCTCCTGGTATTTGTTTTTCTGTGTTGGTCACCAACCTCTCCATGGAGGAAGCCTGGACAAAGGCAGAATGTATGGCATGATGGACTCCTCCATCATCTGCACATGTCTGCTCAATGCCTCAGGCAGCACTGTGGCATCTTCTCCATGTGTCAGTGCAACCCCAGCAGATTGACTGTGGCTGGCATCACAGGCCTGTTATCAGCCTGAGGCATAGCGTGAGTATGTCCTCCAAATGCTGGGGCCCTCAGCTGACATGGCCAGCATCAACTGGAGCTGCATTTCAGTGAGGTGCTCACCACGTTATGAACCCCAAGCCAATCCGCAATCATGCATCCACTGAGGTTATAGATGATGTGGGAGACAGATGAGACGCATTCTCCTCTGAGGCATGGCCACTCTTTTCCTCAGAGTGGGGGGGCTGAAGATCTTGAGCACTGGCTTCTCCATATATCTCCGGAGCATATGCACGTGCATTGGAGAACAATGTTTATTAGCTCCTCTACCTTCCAAACACCTTCGCCCATCCATATGTGCAGCTCACCTCCTTCTGCTCAGAGTTTGCGTCAAAGATGTAGATCTTGTCATCGTCAACATTCATCACCTCTGCACTGGAATGCAACCCCCCCCCGGCCAATTCAAGTGCCTCCATCTCAGCGCAGCTCAGGGTTCGAATATCTGGCACTCCTCCTCCTGTCCTCACCCTTTCCTGGTATTGTGGTGCCTTTCCTCCTGCAGGCAGAAGATGGGAGTGAGTCTCCAGAAAATAATCAGGTTGAACCATACACACTGGGCCTCCTTGCCGATGCACAGTGGCAGCAGTATGTACCATCTACAAGGATTGCAGGAACACAGCAAGGATGCTTAGGCAGCACTGTCCAAACCCACAACCACTAATATCTAGAAGGACAAGGGCAGCAGATACCTGGCAACACCACCACCTGCAAAAATCCCTCCAAGCCACTCACTATGTTGACTTGGAAATATATCACCGCATCGTCACTTGTCGCTGGGTCAAAATCCTGGAACTCTTGCCCTAACAGCACTGTGGGTGTACCTACACCACATAGATTGCAAAGATTTGAAAAGGCAGCTCACCACCAACTTCTGAAGGGCAATTAGAGTTGGATAATAAATGCTGGCCTAGCCAGCGACGTCGACACACCGCGAAAGAATAAAACTATATCTCCAAAGCTTTTCGTGTGATGCCCAGAATACATTACATTAACTGGGTCTCACCAGTGTTTTATAAACATTGAGCATGACGCCTTTGCTTTTGTCCACTGTGCGTCAATTAATAAACTCAAAGAACCTATGCACCTTTTCAGCAGCCTTCTCAACTAACAGCAGCATGTGTGCACCTACATCACATGGACTGCACCGATTCAAGAAGGCAGTTCAATGCCACCATCTTCCTAAGGGCAGTTAGGGATGGGCAATAAACGCTGCTCTCACCAGCGAAGGCCACATTGCTTCAATGAATTAAAATAACACTCGGTGGCAGGATTAAGTAGGAGTTTCTGCTCAACATGCGCCAGAAGCCTGCGTAACTTCTTTTGGATTTGGAATTATTCCCATTTTACTCAGGGAATGAATTTATTTTGGGAAAGAAGCACCAGGCAGCCCAGTCATTGATGAGAAAGACTTTACTCTGAATTGTTTGTTCGTACATTGTTAACAGACTCCTGCCAGTTTCAGCTGCCCTCTGCCTGTGTAATTAACCCCGTACTGCCCCCCCCCCTCCCCGCACCACCAACCCCCCCGGAATTTTATGTCTTCAGCTTTTCAGTGTGAAATGTTTCTGCCTGAGTGGAGACCTTTTCTCAGAGGCCAGTTGAAAACAGGCTCATCTTCCCAATGAGTTAATGGCTGCGGCATTTTGTGTTGGGATAAAGGAGCCAAGTATGTTTCATTAGCCCTGTGAAGGTGGATATTTCTGCTTGCACTGAGCACTGCATTGAATGCCAATGACTTAGGAGATCAACAGAGCAGCTAGATTCAGCAATGCTGCTACTCAGTCAGCTCTCACATTTGACCAGTCACTGAGGGGATTTATTTCTGCATTAGTGCTGAGGATTTATGTCAGCATGATTAACCTCGGTGTCATAGTGGATCCTTCTTCGGTGTTCGCAGGCTGTGGCTTCACCTTGCTAAGGCCATGTACATTGGCCATCTCTAAATGTCCTTAGTAGTTTCCTGCTCCACTTTGCAGTGCACCGAGAGTCACCTTTACTGCTGTTGCCTGTAAAGGCCTCTCCCTGGAAGGGCATTGGTAATTTTATAATTCTGCTTCACCCTTTCATTTCCTCTGGAAATGTCCATAGATTACTCAGAATCTCCATTCATATATAATACTATCGCAAAAAGAATTTGTTTCCTTTCACTGCTCATGATCAGTAAACTTGTGAGGTACGTGGTGCGAGGTACCCTCAGTGTGAGTGTCTCAATTAAATAATTGCAGCAACAATTGTTGTGAGTTAAAAATAATGTTATTTATTATGATGTGGAGATGCCGGCGTTGGACTGGGGTGAGCACAGTACGAAGTCTTACAACACCAGGTTAAAGTCCAACAGGTTTGTTTCGATGTCACTAGCTTTCGGAGCGCTGCTCCTTCCTCAGGTGAATGCAGAGGTCTGAACAGAACGGACTACTGCAAAGAAGTATACCGACAACTGAACAACCAAGAACACTACAGACAGTTACCCGCAGATCCGACCAAGGAACACATCCGCCAACTTAACAGACTGATCAAGACCTTGGATCCAGATCTTCAGAGCACCCTACGTGCTCTCATCCCACGTACTCCCCGCATTGGAGATCTCTACTGCCTCCCGAAAATACATAAGTCCAACACACCAGGCCGCCCTATCGTTTCAGGCAATGGGACCCTGTGTGAGAACCTCTCTGGCTACATCGAGGGCATCTTGAAACCCATCGTACATGGTACACCCAGCTTCTGTCGCGACACGACGGACTTCCTACAGAAACTCAGTACCCATGGACCAGTTGAACCAGGAACATTCCTCGTCACAATGGACGTCTCGGCACTCTACACCAGCATCCCCCATGACGACGGCATTGCTGCAACAGCCTCAGTACTCAACACCGACAACTGCCAATCTCCAGACGCAATTCTGCAACTCATCCGCTTCATTCTGGATCACAACGTCTTCACCTTCGACAACAAGTTCTTCATCCAGACGCACGGAACAGCCATGGGGACCAAATTCGCACCCCAATACGCCAACATCTTCATGCACAAGTTTGAACAGGACCTACTCACCGCACAGGACCTTCAACCGACGTTATACACCAGATACATCGATGGCATTTTTTTCCTTTGGACCCACGGCGAAGAATCACTGAAACGACTACACGATGACATTAATAAGTTCCATCCAACCATCAGACTCACCATGGACTACTCTCCAAAATCAGTTGCATTCTTGGACACACTCGTCTCCATCAAGGACGGTCACCTCAGCACGTCGCTTTACCGCAAACCCACGGATAACCTCATGATGCTCCACTTCTCCAGCTTCCACCCTAAACACATTAAAGAAGCCATCCCCTATGGACAAGCGCTCCGTATACACAGGATCTGCTCAGACGAGGAGGAGCGTAACAGACATCTACAGACGTTGAAAGATGCCCTCGTACGAACGGGATATGGCACTCGACTCATCGATCGACAGTTCCAACGCGCCACAGCGAAAAACCGGACCGACCTCCTCAGAAGACAAACATGGGACACAACCGACAGAATACCCTTCGTCGTCCAGTACTTCCCCGGAGCGGAGAAACTACGTCATCTTCTTCACAGCCTTCAACACGTCATTGATGACGATGAACATCTTGCCAAGGTCATCCCCACACCCCCACTAGTTGCCTTCAAACAACCGCGCAACCTCAAACGAACCATTGTTTGCAGCAAACTACCCAGTCTTCAGAACAGGGACCACGACACCACACAACCCTGTCATGGCAATCTCTGCAAGACGTGCCAGATCATTGACATGGATACCACTATTACACGTGAGAACACCACCCACCAGGTACGCGGTACATACTCGTGCGACTCGGCCAACGTTGTCTACCTCATACGCTGCAGGAAAGGATGTCCCGAAGCGTGGTACATTGGCGAGACCATGCAGACGCTGCGACAACGAATGAACGGACATCGCGCAACAATCACCAGGCAGGAATGTTCCCTTCCAGTCGGGGAACACTTCAGCAGTCAAGGGCCTCTGATCTCCGGGTAAGCGTTCTGCAAGGCGGCCTTCAGGACCCGCGACAACGCAGAATCGCCGAGCAGAAACCTATAGCCAAGTTCCGCACACATGAGTGCGGCCTCAACCGGGACCTGGGATTCATGTCGCATTACATTCATCCCCCACCATCTGGCCTGCAAAATCCTACCAACTGTCCTGGCTTGATACAATTGACACCTCTTTAACCTGGGGTTACCCCATCTCTGGATCTGTAAAGATTTCATCACCTGCTAATGCTCGCATTCCTAGCATTGTTTGGCATCTTTGAATTTGTCTATATATGTGTTTCTGGAACAGACCTCTGCATTCACCTGAGGAAGGAGCAGCGCTCCGAAAGCTAGTGACATCGAAACAAACCTGTTGGACTTTAACCTGGTGTTGTAAGACTTCGTACTGTTATTTATTATCACACAGGTATCCCGAATTTAAAGCAACGATGCACTCACTCATCCTACACAAAGATTAGACACAGATGAAGGTAATGTACCATCAAATACATACAAATCTCTTTCATTGCAGGCTTGTTTCTTGGATGAAGTTGATGTTTTAGTTGACGTGAAGGTTTGGTAAAGTGATCGATTTCTGTAAGCTGTGAGCTTTCTTGAATTTCTAGGAGGTTGAGTCTTAGATGGATTTTAACTGGAACAGATTAGGATATCCTTCTTTCAGGTGATGGCGCCCATTTTCAAGGTATTTCTGTTAATTACCTTAGCTGCTTGCTGAAGTACAGATCGTTTTGGTGGAGCTCTCTGCCTGTAAGAAGCTGCTTGCTGATTTAAGAGCAGACTGCAAAAATTGTTTACTGATCAGATGACTTCAAGAAGTTTGGTTTCTGTGTGTCTGTTGATTCCAATCATCCTAAATTGTCATTTGACACCTTGAGATTCACCAAGTCTAGTTTGGATGAGGGAAACAATCACAATATAATGTAAGGCTGAGAGGATCCATTCACATCCATTTTATACAAACTGGATGGGATTCTCCTGTCTCCGATGCCAAAATCATGATTGACGAACGGGCGGCGATATCGGGGGCGCCGCCGCTTTTTCATAGCTCCGCCGCCTCCAAAACACCGTACTCGCAGAGTAGCCACACGCCGTATACCTGAGGCCCCCCCCGATGCTCCGCCCCCGATGGGCCAAGTTCCCGACGGTGGTAATTTGTTTCGGCAACTCGGTGTGGCGGCTGCGGACTAAGTCCAGCGCCACCACAGTCAGGGGGGGAGCCAATCAGCAGGCAGGGGGGGGGCTTTGGCGGGGGCTGGGGGCATTGGTGGGGGTGGCCCAGGGTTGGCGAATCTGGCCAAAGGGGTGTCGTGTTCCTCAAATTTTAGAAGGACCGTCTTGTGCTTCGTCTTGTCCTCGCCTTCTGCGAATGCCAGGGAGTTGTAGATGTAGATGGCGTGTTGCCCCGCCGTGGAGAGGAGGAGAGCGATCTTCCTGGTGTCCGATGCATTCTCCCTATCTGTGGCTTCTAGGAAGTGCTGTTTAAACAGCTTCCAGTTGACGCCAAGATTGCTAGCGATTCGGAGCGGCTGCGGCGGGCTGATGGTGTCCATGGCGCAGGATGGCGGATCTCTGAAGAGGTGCAGGTAGGTCTCACAGTTGCTGGCGAGTTTCCAGTCCTGGTATCATGTCGTGTTGGGTGTTCCGATACACAAGTGAACCAACACGGTTGTAGATGGTACAACTCTGGTTTATTATTCTGTACAATAATAACTATTAACTTGTGGCTGTGGTTCGTACTTCACCAGCTAACCTGTGGACCCAGCCCTAGCACTATCTTAGTGAGGCACTCAGCACATGGTGTATGTCTGAGTGGCACTGTGAGCTCTGTGCTCTGAGCTATCTGAAATGAAAATTGCTTATTGCCACGAGTAGGCTTCAAATGAAGTTACTGTGAAAAGCCCCTAGTCGCCACATTCCGGCGCCTGTTCGGGGAGGCTGGTACGGGAATTGAACCGTGCTGCTGGCCTGCCTTGGTCTGCTTTAAAAGCCAGCGATTTAGCCCAGTGAGCTAAACCAGCCCCTCCTGTTAGAATGAGCGGGAACTGTGGTGTTCCCTGTTTTATAGTGCGTGTGCTCTCACTGGTGATTGGCTGCGATGTTGTGTGTGTGTTGGTTGGTCCATCTACCTGTCCATCAGTGTGTGTGTGTGATTGCACCATGATATGTTAATATGGATATCATGACAAGGGGGACACTATTTTTCAGGCCGGGTCCGTGCGTGGCCGGCACCATGTTGCACGGCACAGTTGCCGCCATGCGCGGTCACGGACCCGGTAATTCTCCGGCCGTATCCGCAGCTAGGGCCGGGGGTTCTACGCTGCATGACTCCTAGCCCCCCACAAGACAGTGGTCGTTTTGCCCTTTTTATCGGTTGTAAAACACCACCATTCCCACGTCGGCATCAGCACTTAGTCTCAGTATCGGAGAATCCAGCCCACTGAGTTTCAAAGTCTCTTTTTGTCCAGCGTGAAGCAAAGAGTCAGATGGGCTGGAATTTATTGTCCTTTATGTTAATCCATCCTTAAATGAAGGGATGTGTAAATTCCCCGGATATCTGCGAATGTGCATATTTGATTAGGCATTCACTTGAGCCTTAGGAATGCCTGAAACTCAAATGCCAAAGGTCACATGATTTGCAGCAGCCAATATTATAGTCTGTCTACTTTTTAAAAGCATTGACTGAACGTTCGTAATGCATGGTAGAACGTTAAACATTTGAAATCATTCCAAGATGCTTCAGAAGGATGTTTCAAACAAATGTTTGATACTGAGCCAAAAAAGACACACTAGGGCGGGTGACCAGATGCTCGCTCACAGATATAAGTTTAAGGAGTCACTTAAAAGAGGAGAAAGAGAGGCTAAAAGGTTTAGGGAAGGAATTCCTGAGCTTTGGGTCTAGACAACTGAATGCACAGCCACCAATGATGGAGGCAAGGAAGCAAGGAACAGAAAGGATTCCAGAACACTGAGTTTTGGGAGGATTTTAGGTCTGGAGGAGATCATAGTGATAGGAAGGGGCCAGAAAAGAGGCCTCAACAGGGCACCATTTAGCACTGGTTTCCACAATCATGGACCAGGCCGGGGGTGGGGGGTGGGGGTGGTGGCGGGGGGGGGGGGGGGGGGTGGTGGTGGTGGAGGGGCTCGCAAGCCATTAGAGGCCCCCGGGTTGTCGGGGACAGGCAGGGTAGTACCTTGGTACTCCCCTGCCTCCTGGGCACCATGGAACTGCCAGCCGGTCAGCAGTGCTAGGGTGCCAGATGGACAGTGCCAAGGTCCCTGGGTGCCAGGCTGCACTGCTAGGGGTCAGGGTAATGTGACCACAAATTCAATTCACTTGAGACGGGAGTAGAAGTAAACTGTGGCTTTAATTAACTTAGAACTGTGCCTGCCTGCGACTGATCCAATACTGAGAACCGCCTATAGGTCGACTGCTCTTTATACCTCCCTTCAAGGGATGAGTCATGGGCGGAGCCTATACAGGCCCCAACATGTTCCCCTATGGGTAATGCCATACAATGGCCCATAGGAGGAGCACACAAGGGCAACAGCATAGCACAGATACAAATACAAAGGCAACAGCACAGATACAAATACAATTGTGGATTATTGGCATAATACATTCACCACATTCACCCCCTGTTAAAAAATGAAGTCTGGCGGGGGTGACGGGTTCATAAGTTCAGCCGGTCCAGCGCACGGATTGTGTGCTGTGATCGCCGAAGATCTGGCGTTGGTGCTGGCCCGGGTGTCGAGCTCGTCCGTGCTGGCATCCGGAGTGAGGCCGCCGGTGCGGGTGCAGATGTGGACTCTGGGAGCGTCTCTTCTGGAGCTTCATTCCTGTGGATCGGTGAAGGGGGGATGGCGGGCGGGAGGGAGTGCGGGAGCCATATAGGGGCGGTGGCGCTGGTCATGGTAGGTTGGGCGGTGGTGGTGGTGGTGGAACCGGCGGGCACATGGTCCTGGAGGGAGACCGTATCCTGTTGGCCATCGGGGTGTTCTATATAAGCGTTCTGGGGGTTGGAGTGTAGGAGCTGGACCCTCTCTACCAGAGGATCGGACTTATGGCTCCTGACGTGTTTTCTGAGTAGGACTGGCCCCGGTGTCTTCAGCCAGGACGGAAGCGAGGCCCCTGAGGTGGATCTCCTCGGGAAAACAAATAGGCGGTCATGGGGGGTCTTGTTTGTGGCCGTGCAAAGTAGGGACCTAATAGAGTGGAGCGCCTCGGGGAGGACCTCCTGCCAGTGAGAAACTGGGAGATCTGCAGGGTCAGCAGGACGGTCTTCCAGACCGTCGCGTTCTCCTTCTCCACCTGCCCGTTTCCCCTGGGGTTATAACTGGTAGTCCTGCTCGAGGCAATGCCCTTACTGAGCAGGTACTGACGCAGTTCGTCGCTCATGAACGACGAGCCCCGGTCACTGTGGACATAACTGGGGAAACCAAACAGGGTGAAGACACTATGTAGGGCTTTAATGACGGTGGACGTGGTCATGTCGGGGCAAGGGATTGCAAGGAGAAGCGGGAGAACTTATCAACAATGTTTAGGAAATATGTATTGCTGTTATTGGAGGGGAGGGGCCCTTTGAAATCGCTACTGAGGCACTCAAAGGGCCGGGATGCCTTTACCAGGTGGGAATATCTGGTCGATAGAAGTGCGGTTTGCACTCCGCACAGATCTGGCAGGCCCTGGTCATAGCTCTGACCTCCTCGGTGGAGTAGGGCAGGTTGCGGCTTTGATATAGTGGATAAGCCGGGTGACCCCCGGGTGGCAGAGGTCATCGTGGATAGCCGGCAGTCGGTCATCTTGCGTGCTGGCGCATGTGCCGCGGGACAGGGCATCTGGGGGCTCGTTGAGCTTCCCAGGATGATATACTATATCGTAATTATAGGTGGAGAGTTCGATCCTCCACCTCAAGATATTAACGTTCTTGGTTTTGCACCATTGCATATTATCGAACATGAAGGCTACCGATCGTTGGTCGGTGACAAGGGTAAACCTCCTATCAGCGAGGTAGTGCCCCCAGTGCTGTACGGCTTCCACGATGGCTTGGGCCTCTTTTCGACTGAGGAGTGCCGAATTTAGGAGGTGGTGAGGGTGCGCGAAAAAAACGCTACCGGTCTGCTTGCTTGATTGAGGGTAGCGGCGAGAGCGACCTCTGGTGCTTCGCTCTCCACCTGGAAGAGGACGGACTCGTCCACCGCACGCATTGCGGCTTTGGCAATGTCCGCCTTGATGCAGCTGAAGGCCTGGCGGGCCTCAGTTGCCAGTGGGAAGATGGTGGCCTTGATTAGTGGGCGGGCATAATATGAAAAGAACCCGAGGCACCTCTTCTGGGCCTTGGGACAGTGAGGGAGAGAGAGTTGCAGGAGGGGGTGCATACGGTCAGGGTCGGGCCCTAGGACCCCGTTCTCCACGACGTAGCCGAGAATGGCTAGTCTGGTTGTGCGGAAAATGCATTTCTCCTTGTTGTACGTGAGGTTTAGATTTGGGCGGTTTGGAGAAATCTGTGGAGGTTGGCGTCATGGTCCTGCTGATCATGGCCACAGATAGAGACATTAACCAAGTACGGAAATGTGGCCCGCAGCCCGTACTAGTCCACCATTCGGTCCATTGTTCTTTGGAACATCGAAACCCTGTGACCCAGAGGAAATGGAAAAGGCGGCCGTCTGCCTCAAAAGCCGTGTAGTGGCGGTCCTCCGGGCGGATTGGGAGCTGGTGGTATGCAGACTTCAGATCCACCGTGGAGAGCACCCGGTAGTGTGCAATCTGGTTTACCATGTCTGCAATCCGGGGAAGGGGGTACGCATAGAATCATAGAATCATAGAATTTACAGTGCAGAAGGAGGCCATTCGGCCCATCGAGTCTGCACCGGCTCTTGGAAAGAGCACCCTACCCAAAGGTCAACACCTCCACCCTATTCCCATAACCCAGCAACCCCACCCAATACTAAGGGCAATTTGGGACACTAAGGGCAATTTATCATGGCCAATCCACCTAACCTGCACATCTTTGGACTGTGGGAGGAAACCGGAGCACCCGGAGGAAACCCACGCACACACGGGGAGGATGTGCAAACTCCGCACAGACAGTGACCCAAGCTGGAATCGAACCTGGGACCCTGGAGCTGTGAAGCAATTGTGCTATCCACAAGGCTACCGTGCTGCCCCTCGAGTTGCATCGAGTTGCGTGTACCGGTTTATGGTTTGGCTGTAATCTACAACCATCCAGTTCTTTTCCCCAGTTTTGACGACCACCACCTGAGCTCTCCAGTGGCTATTGCTGGCCTCGACGACTCCCTCCCGCAAGCGACGCTGGCCCTCGGACCTGATAAAAGTCCTGTCCTGTATGTTATACCGCCTGCTTCTGGTGGCGACTGGTTTGCAGTCGAGGTTTGCGAAGAGTGGGGGAGGGTCGACTTTTAGGGTCGCGAGGCTGCATATGGTGAGTGAGGGTAGGGGCACCCCGAACTTCAGGGTTAGGCCCCTGAGGTTGCATTGGAAATCTAGTCCCAATAGGAGAGGAGCGCAGAGGTCTGGGAGCACATATAATTTAAAATTGGCGTACTCGGCGCCCTGTATTGCTAGGGTTGCGGTAGTGCACCCTCGGATTTGCACAGAGTGCGACCCAGAGGCGAGGGAGATGGTTTGGTGCTCCGGGAAAATTGGGAGCGAGCAGCGTCTTACCATTTCCGGGTGAACAAAGCTCCCTGTGCTCCCGGAGTCGAAAGGGCAAGGCGCCTCGTGCCCATTTACCCGGACGGTCATCATGGAGTTCCGGAGGTGCTTGGGACGCAACTGGTCCAGGGTGACAGCGCTGAGTTGCGGGTAGACGGCGTGGTCGGAGGTGCTGGGGTGGTTCCGCGATGGCTGCCCTTGTTGATCGTACGCGTCGAGCGGCGTAGCAGATGGCGCCCCCCCCGTTGGTCGAGGGTGGCGGGCGGTGAGGAAGATGGCGGCCCCCATAGATCGCACATGGCCGGCCACGTGGGGCAGGATGGCCAAGATGGCGGCCCCCGTGAGTCACACGTGCTGTGAGGGCTGGAAGATGGCTGCCCCCACGGATAGCACGAGGCTGATGACGCATCTACAGGGTGCAGAGTCGGCAGACACGCTGCCACACTGCGGGGTCTGCGGGCCTGTGAGTCTGAGGATCGGACCTGTGAGTTAGAGTTCTTGGACCTGGCCAGGCAGACTTTGGCGAAATGTCCTTTTCTACCGCAGCTGCTGCAGTTCACGTTACGGGCCGGGCAGTGCTGCCGGGGGTGTTGAGACTGGCCGCAGAAATAGCAGGGTAGCCCCCCCCATGGTGGGCAGGCGGCCGCGCGGCACAGGCCTGGGGTAGCCTTTGATCGAGGGTCCACGAGGGGGTCGCGTGGTCAGCCGGGAACGCGTTAAGGTTCTGGAATGCTACTTCCAGAGAGGAGGCTAACTTTACCGTCTGGTCCAGGTCCAGGGCCCCCTTTTCGAGTAGGCAGTGTCTCACATAGTTGGACCGGACTCCCGTCGCGTAGACTTCTCGGACGGCGAGTTCCATATGTTGAGTGGCCGTAACGGCCTGGTAGTTGCAGCTGCGTGCGAGGGCTTTGAGGTCGCATAGGTAGTCTTCTAGCAATTCCCCGGGGCGCTGGCGGTGAGTGGTGAGGATGTGTCGCGCATAGACCTCGTACACGGGCCGTACATAGAGGCGTTCGAGTATCGCGAGGGCGTTTGCGTAGGAGGAGGCCTCGTCGAGTTGAACAGAGATTCGATGGCTCACCCATGTGTGGAGGAAGCTCAGCTTCTGTTCGTCGGTGACAGAAGGCGTGGAGGAGACTGCGAGATAGGCCTTGAAGTAACGGAGCCAGTGCCAAAAAATTTCATTCGCCTCCGCGGCCTGTGGATCGAGTTCCAGTCGGTCAGGTTTGAGGGCCGATTCCATAGTTGCGTTTAAGTTGATTAAATTGATGCGACCATCAATTCACTCGAGATGTGAGTAGAAGTAAACTGTGGCTTTAATCAACTTAGAACAGTGCCTGCCTGCGACTGATCCAATACTGAGAACCACCTACAGGTCGACTGCCCTTTAAGGGGAGGAGCCATGGGCTCCGGAGGTGCCCATACAGGCCCCAACATGTTCCTCTCTGTATAATGCCATACAATGGCCCATAGGAGGAGCCCACAAGGGCAACAGCATAGCACAGATACAAATACAAGGGCAACAGCACAGATACAAATACAATGGTGGATTATTGGCATAATACATTCACCGCACAGGGCCTGGGGGGTCATGCCCATGAAAAAGGGTTGTGGGTGCTATGAGGGGGCCTAGGAAAGGTTGGGGAGGTGAAGAGCAGTGGGTCCTGAGAATGGGGGGGGGGTCATCAAATCCCTACCGCGCAGAAGGAGGCCATTCGACCCATTGAGTCTGCAAAGATCCTTTGAATGAGCACTCTATCCATGTCCACTCCCCTGTCCTATCCCCATAACCTAACCTGCACAACCCTGGACACTAAGTGGCAATTTATCATTTTTAATTTGTTTTTTAAATTAAAAAAAAAAAATTTTGAGTACCCAATTCATTTTTTCCAATTAAGAGGCAATTTAGCGTGGCCAATTCACCTACCCTGCATCTTTTGGGTTGTGGGGAAGAATGTGCAAACTCCACACAGACAGTGACCAAACCTGAGATCGAACCTGGCAATTTATCATGGCCAATCCACCTAACCTGCACATCTTTGGATTGTGAGAGGATACTGGAGCACCCGGAGGAAACCTGCGCAGACACGGGGGGAAAGTGCAAACTCCACGCAGAGAGTCACCAAGGCCAGAATTGAACCCGGGTCCCTGGTGCTGTGAGGTAGCAGTGTTAACCACTGTGCCACTTTGCCGCCAGACTATCCTGGAAGGGGGAGTTGTAGAGATCGGGGCAGCCATTCAAAATGGCGCTCCATCTGCGAGCAGCCAGTCCTGCTGGCACGCTCAGCTCCCCAGTGCAGGAAATCTTTCTAAGTGTGCTCTCGAGGGAGAGAAACTCCCTGAGGCCCCAAAAAACAGCTAAGTGCCGTTGAATTGTGTGGTCAATCTCGGCACTGCAGCTGCCAAGATACACCCCGCCATACGGGCCCGAAACCGGACTCTGAACTTTTTTGGGTAAATTGCGCCCCATATCCCAAATGAAGAACTTAAACCAATCCTGTGTCCTTAGCTTTCAGGTGCACACTCAAGGATTTAGTGTGGAAAATCTGCGCTCCTACCCTATCTCATTCTTACTCTCTCTGTCAGTATGGCTCCCGTTTAGTGGATCAGGCCTGTGTGATTGATTCTTGTATTCTCCTGGCTCAGCAATAAAATAGTTGTCTTTTGCAGTCCTTGCTGTTGCCTGCTTGATGGTTCTACTCACTGATAGCAATGGGCATTTCTTGAACTGTTTGTGTCGGGATGGGATTTAGTGCACTGCACCCCAGCACTGAGCTTGCTAAAGCTGGAATACAAGGCATGCTGTCGCTGAGTGGAGCACGTATACCTTATTGGACACAGCTACCTGGGGATTGTGGCCAAGATGTGCCTCAGGGGCTATTGCTTCATATTGAGAAACTATGCTATCATCTTCAGGGAGATACCTCAGGAGAATCTGTCATTCGCAGAAGACTGTCAACAGATCTTGATGTCAGCTGCCAGATTTTATTGCTGTTTCTTCCAGACTGACACTGGGGAAATCTGCGATGCCAAGGAGTTGGTTTCCCACAGATGTGCCAAGTGGGGATATATTAATCAGCAGGGCCTCCACTTTCATGTTGTTTGCTCACTTAAAGCAGCGATCAAGATGGGGGTCACACAATGTGTCAGGTCTCTTGGCTACCCCTGAGCCCGAGTTCAATGCAGCCTGCAGCAATTTTTGGGCTTGGATGGTGGTGGCTCTAGACCTCTTTGGACCTGACCAATGGCAAGTCAGCCAGCCCTAGTCCTCTGCAGGCTGGCTGTTCCGGCTTCCTGCCACCTCAGCCAGGCCTGGTCCGATGCACCACCAAACATATTTTCCCCTCACTCCCCCTGTCAGCATTCCGCAGGGACCATTCCCTCTGGGATATCCTGGTCCACCCTTCTATCACCACCAACGCTTCACCCTCTTCCCACGACACCTTCTCATTGCTACGACACCGTGGGAAAGTGCACGGTCAATTCCAGCCCCACTCATCTCGGAGTCATAAGACAAGTGAATTCACCAAAATTCTTGTAAAAATTCCCGAACTCTTTGTCCCTCGGCTGCCCAAGAATTACAGTCACTGGGTTTGTAAGTTGAAACACGGTTACTGTTTATTTATAACAAGAACTATCATGAAAAATCATGGAATATGCAACTGGACAACAACAAGCTCAATCCTATTACTCCCTTTAACTGTTCCACCCTCTACCCACACATACAAAACAGACAAACTTGGAAGGGTTGGAAAGGGTACTAATAATCAGGATGAAGGTCAAAAGATAAGAGTGTTTGCATCAGATTGGGTTTTATTTTAGCACACTTTCCTCGCAGTCTGCTTTCTGAGCGAAGTCCCTGGTGTACAGCTGGCGATGGTCTTCTTTGCAGAATCATTCATTCATAGTTCCTGAAGGCTAGAAAATCCAGAACTTACAGGCAGCAAGCTTTCTGGAGAGACACTTTAGTTCTTATCAAACTGGGTCTTCAGTTCGAGGTTTACATTCAGGCATATATCTTTCTGGAGAGACACTGGGTGGGATTCTCCGTCGGTCAATGCCAGAATCCGGAAACGTGATTAGGTGCGATTGGATTTCACGCCAAATCACAATTTTCCGTCTCCTCGCCAGTGGCGTCAATGTGTCCCAGAGAGTACATACAATAAACTCCATTGGCTTATCATTAGAGGGCCCAACGCGGTATTCTATGGGGCCTCCGCGATGCTCCACCTCCAATGGGCCAAATTCCTGATGTTACGTTTTGCTTGCACTTTTAAAAATCGTGAAAATGGCGTTGTGGCTGATGAGGGAGAGAGAGGAGGTAGGGAATGGAGACGCACGACCGTGGGTTGTCGGGCCGGACACTGGCCGTGCTGGCTGGGGTGGGGGAGGGCTGTACCAGGGCTGGGGGTGGTAGTGGCGAAGGGGGGAGGGCCGTGGGGCCGGGGTTACCCCCCACAGGACTGGGGTGGTGTCGCACATGGACGGTCATTGCCGTGACCCGCAAGCCAGCCACCTTGGCCTTGGTTCTGCAGCATGACACCGGCAATTTAGGTGTCCCCAGCCACACCCAACCCTCCACCATATGTCCCTCCACACGGTCGGCACCCGCTGGTGGGGCATCAGGCGGCTCAGCCAAAGAAAACGGTCATTGTCGCCCCAAGAGGGGTGCCCTGCGGAGGCCACGGGGTACACCGCTAGCAAGGGCAGCGCCAGCCGAAGGTACTCCGGCAACAGGGATTGGTACCATGGCCAGAGACCCCATGTTGCCAAGCACCTATGGGGCCCCGGGTGCAGAGAGGAGGGAAGGGGAGGGGGACATGCAGGGGCAGGGTCCGCAGTGCCAGCAGGGACCACCATGTAGCCCTGTGGACCTGGTTGGGCACTGGGGTGCGCACCATGCTAACATGTCGGCCTCTCACCCCCTGCAGACAATGGATATTGGAATACAACCAGCAATGGTGCCCTTCCTGCTAGTTGCCCTGGGCGATGCCCTGCTGTTGTTCTGGTGCTGCTCGAGGAGGAGAAAGCTGCAGCAGAGGAGCACGTAGCATCGCAGCTTGTAGCATGGAACAGGAGGCAGCTGCTCAGGATGGAGAGCGAGCCACTCAACAGCCTGAGGAGGAGGAGGTGCAAAGGAAGAGCCGCATGAGGCCTTGTGTGTACCGGCAGTGCCTGTCAGACCGAGCATGCCGTCGAAGACTCCGACTGAGCAGGGAGACAGTACAACAAATCTGCCAGATCATGGCAGACCTGGTACTGCGGGGGTGTGGGGGAGGACACCCTCTCCTGGTGGCCGTCAAGGTGATGGATACCCTGAATGTCTATGCAACCTTCCAGGTGCCGAGTGGGGAGCCTGAGTGGCCTGTCCAGAATCTCAGAGTTCAGTACACAGGTGCATCCGCGCCATCACACAGGCCCCATATGCCCAGTTGGCACAATACATCCATTTCAATGTGGACCGAGCTTACCAGGAAGCCTGGACAGCAGCGTTTGCCGCCATCGCCGAGATGCCCAGGGTCCAGGGGGCGATCAAGGGATGCATGTCATCCTGCAAGCATCTACAAATGACAGGCCGCTCTCCACAAACCAAAAGGGGGTCCACTCGATGAACGTGCAGCTGATATGTGACCATCAGCTTCACATCATGCACGTCTGTGCCCGAGCATGCACAATGCCTTCATTCTGGCACACTTGATGATCCTGGCCTCTTTGAGACACCCCCACCCCCTGGGGGTTTGGCTCCTGGGCAACAAGGGTTATCTGCTGATGAAGCCTATCCGAAGGCCACAGACTAACACAGAGACCCATTGCCCATGCAGCAACCAGGGGTCTGATTGAATGGTGCTTCAGCATCTTGCAGATGCGGTTCAGGTGCCTGGACTGTTCTGGAGGGGCCTTCCAGTATGACGCTGAGAGGTTCACCCAAGGGAGATCAATATTAGTAGAGAAATGGTGCTGGCAAAATTGATTGGATTGAAGGCGGATAAATCCCCAGAGTTTGAGAATCTGCATCCCAGAATGCTTAAGGAGGTGGCTCTGGAAATAGTGGATGCATTGGTGGTCATCTTCCAGGATTCTATAGACTCTGGAACTGTCCCTGCAGATTGGAAGGTAGCTCACGTCACTCCGATATTCAAAAAGGGTGTTAGAGAGAAAACAGGGAATTATAGACCAGTTAGGCTAACATCGATAGTGGGGAAAATTCTTGATTCCATTATCAAGGACTTTTTAGCGGAACATTTGGAAGGATCACGTGGTAGGATCAGTCAGAGACAGCAAGGATTTACGAAGGGAAAATCATGCTTGACAAATCTGTTGGAATTCTTTGAAGATGTAACTGATACAGTTGACAAGGGGGAGACAGTCGATGTGGTATATTTGAACTTTCAGAAGGTGTTTGACAAAACCCGCATAAGAGATTATTGTGCAAGATTAAAACGCATGGGATTGGGGGAAGTGTATTGAGGTGGATAGAAAACTGGTTGGCAGAGAGGAAAGAAAGAGTCGGAATTAATGGGTCCTTTTCAAAATGGCAGGCAGTGGGGTACCACAGTGATCGGCGCTGGGACCCCAGCTATTCACAATATATATTAATGATTTGGATGAGGGAACAAAATGTAACATCTCAAAGTTTGCAGATGATACCAAGTTGGGTGGGAGGGTGAATTGTGATGAGGATGCAGAGATCCTACGTCATGATCTGAACAGATCAGGTGAGTATGCAAATCAATGACAGATGCAGTATAATTTGGAGAAGTGTGAGGTTATTCACTTTGGAAGCAAAAACAGGAAGGCAGGTTACTACCTGAATGGGTGTAAATTGGGAGAGGAGTGTGCAGTGGGACCTGGGTGTCCTTGTGCACCAGTCGCTGAAGGTAAGCATGCAGGTGCAGCAGGCGGTAAAGAAGGCTAATGGCATGTTGGCCTTCATTGCGAGAGGTTTTGAGTAGAGAAGCAGGGATGTGTTGCTTCAATTATACAGGGTCTTGGTGAGGCTACACCTGGAGTATTGTGTGCAGTTTTGGTCTCCTCCTCTGAAGAAGGATGTTCTTGCTCTCAAGGAAGTACAGCGAAGGTTTACCAGACTGATTCCAGAGATGGCAGGACTGTCATATGAGGAGAGATTGACTAGGTTAGGATTGTTCTCGCTGGAGTTCAGAAGAATGAGGGGGGATCTCAGAGAGACTTATAAAAATTCTAACAGGACTAGACAGGGTAGGTGCAGGGAGGATGTTCCTGGTTGTGGGTGTGTCCAGAACCAGGGGTCACAGTCTGAGGATTCAGGGTAAATCATTTCGGACAGAGATAAGGAGAGATTTCTTCACACAAAGAGTGATGAGTCTGAGGAATTCATTACCACAGGAGTGGTTGATGCTAAAACATTGAATTTTTCAAGAGGCGGCTAGGTGTAGCACTTGGGGAGAATGGGTTCAAGGGTTATGGGGAGAAAGCAGGATAGGGCTATTGAGTTGGATGATCAGCCATAATTGTGATAAATGCGGAGCAGGCTCGAAGGGCCAAAAGGCCTTCTTCTGCTCCTATCTTCAATGTATCTATGTGTGTAAGATAAATGGCAGAAGGTATAGTGGGGAGATGAGGAAGGGTAGTGGGAGTCTGGATTTCGCTGCCCAGGTTGGTGGCGGAGGCAGAGACTCTAAATTCTTTTAAAAGGTGCCTGGATCTGCACCTTAATTGCTCTAAGCTGCAAGCCTATGGACCTGGTGCAGGAAGGTGGGATAAGAAAGGGCAGCTGGGTGTCCTCGGGCTGACATAGACAAGGTGGACCGAATGGCCTCCTTCTGTGCTGTAACTTTTCTATGACTCTATGATTCTAAGGGTGTTCAGGAACTGCAGGGTTCCATTGACTACAGCGTCTATAGTAATGGACAAATGACTCTCTCTCTCTCTTTTTCTGAAACTGCAGAGACCTGAATGAGTCTGCAGTGAAACCTTTACAGGGTGCAAAACAGAGAGCTGAAAGCTTACTTTGAATCACGGTCTGTCTAAAGACAACCATCTGAACAAAGACTCTTTTTTCTTTTACTGATTATTTTCAGCCCTCTCCTTCCCTGTGCTAGTCAAAGATGGCACAACATTTCTCTGCAACTGTTGCCAGTGTTCCACTGCAGTCCATCAGGGTCTTTTCTGGGTCTTAAAGGACCTCAGTATCAGAAACCAGTTTCGGTCACATGGTCAATGGCCATTGCCTACCCAGAACACCTTAAGATAAAAACACCATGGAAATACAAAAGGAGATAGATGATAGTCTTTCACACAACTGCTGGACAACTGGTCTCACCTATTCTCCTTTATGCTATGCACCAGAACAGGTCCTCATGCATTTAAAAGCTTAAGCCCTCTCTGCTGCATCATTTCCCCTGCTTTAGATTACTATTTCTTTGCTCAGGAGCATGTAGCACTGGGAGTAACACAGTGACAAGCTTTATAACTTCCTCCCTAGCTCCTGAAACTGTCTAATAATCTTTATTATTGTCACAAATAAGCTTACATTACACTGCAGTGAAGTTACTGTGAAAATCCCCCAGTCGCCACATTCCGGCACCTGATCAGGTACACAGAGGGGGAATTCAGAATGTCCAATTCACCTAACAAGCACGTCTTTTGGGACTTGCGGGAGGAAACCGGAGCGCCCAGAGGAAATCCATGCAGACACGGGGAGAACATGAGACTCCATACAGACAGTGACTGAAGCAGGAATCGAACCTGGGACACTGGCACTGTGAAGCAACAGTGCTAACCACTGTGCTGCTGTGTCTATGGGATGACCACAACCATATTCCCATCTGAATAACTTGTTAGTTTATTGAATCCCTACACTGCAGAAGGAGGCTTTTCAGCCCATCGAGTCAGTACCAACCATCCGAAAGAGCATCCAACCCATCCTATCCCCATAACCTCACCTAACCTTGGGACACTTTGGGGCAATTTAGCATGGCCAATCCACCTAACATTGTTCCAACATAGACTGTGACTTTTTGCTGTCTGCTTCTTAAAACGATTGAATGAGAATACTGATTGAAAGAAAATTTACTGGTGCTGTTGAACATGAGACAGTCTTTTTAAATTCAACAATAACCTTGTCTTTGAACAATCCTATGGAAGTATAATGCAAGGAAGAAAAACAAAGGATCAGAGAATGCCACATGTTCAGGGCAATTAGTGTAGCAAAGATGTGCACTGCTGAACTAGCAGGATAAACCGATAATGAAAATGTGTTGAGGCCAGGAACAAATAACAAGATTAAATGTAAATAAAAGATTGAGATTATCGAAAAACCCTGGAAGCACCACTGTCTGTGTCATCAAAGGGAACAGGTGCCAGGCCGCAGCATCGGTCCAGCAGATTGAAACAGTACAAGGAAAATAAGAAGCATGCAGTGGCAAGGTGGACCCACCTAGCTTGGAGTGAAGAGATGTCACCGAGGAAGAAGAGCGCAGACGTATGAGAGAGATCCAAACATCGAAAGAGCTGATCACTTCTTGATTCCAGGTGCAATAGTGCCCAAACTTAGGCTGCATATATCTGCCTAAAAAATGGGAACTCCTCGCCCTGTTAACAACACTTGGTAGTACAGGACTTGCATATTGCTAAAAATAGAGGCATGTTGTTGAAGCTTTTCATCTTACACTCACCAGGACAGACACAAGAATGCTAAATTTCAAATGATCACAACAATTTGTATTCCAGGAGAAAAGGCTGCTGATTGGTTGACAGGTTGACTCTGATTAGCTGAGGCATTGCAACGGTGATAGTAATCGGGAACTACAGGCGCACAAAGCTCCTGTGTATTTCAAAAAAGGCGCAAGGCATGAACATATTCCTTTAGTTTGCAGAGAATATGTCCCTGTGTGTGAATGTATGTCACTTTGAGCAAACATAAACAAACCGCATTACAAGGTCAACTGATTATCTTAAACTGTTTTTTCATGTACCTATTAACACACTCAGGCTTCTTCAGCAAGTGCTGCCCGATCATGGAATCTAACAGCATATGTTTTGTTTTGAGTACTGTCTGAACTCGACCTATTATGTACAACCACTTTATATCTGTGGCTATATTTATCACTTGCTCAGTAACCTGTCTCAGTCGAATGCTGCAGGTTTAATGAGTAAATCTTACACTTCCCCATGCTACATGTTCAGCGGTGTCCTTTATGTTGGCTTTAGGGAGGCAACACCCCATTCTGGATTGAAGTTGGCTGTTGCAGAAGCGCCTGCCTTTCCCCTGGACTATTGAATCCCCTCTAACCATTGAATTTCTACACTTTGCTAACCACCTCTGCAGTCATTTATTCCACGGCGCTGAGTTTTTCCCCATTAGATTTCACTCCTTTGAGGTGTTGGCACCCTCATTGAAAATGGCTTTGTGTGTGTCATCCTGCTGGAGGACCCCTGTACTGACAGATGCCACTCACTTTTTATCATGCCGTCTCCATGGCTGTGGGGCAATTGCATGCTGTAACATTCAATCCAGGAGATTCTGAGCCCCCATGTGCCCTGCAGTGACTCCAACAATGGCAACTTGCATCTTGGAACCTTTAAGGTTATAAAATTGGCAAAGCCGATTTATAAGATGAGGTTCTTGAATGCTTTATTTACAGCTTCATGGAGCAATATGTTGTGGAAACAATTGGAGTTAAAACTATTTTAGCATTGAGCCATAAGGCAAGGTTAATTAGTAACCTCAGAGCAAATGATCTGCTGGGAAATAGTGATCATAATGCAATTGAATTCAGCTTGATGTTTGAACCTGACATATTCCAAACACAAAGAAGAACCTTCAGCTTAAACAAAGCCAATTATTTAGGTATGAGGGAAGAGCTGACTATGATCGATCAGGTAAGTAGACTAAAAGGTATGGTGGCAAATAAACAGTGGGAAATATTTAACAAAGCAATTCAAAATGTTCTACAAAAGTATGTAATCGAAAAACAAAAACACAGCAAGAAAGATCAAACTATCGCTAACTCAGGACATTAAGGATAATATTAGATTAAAAGAAGATGTTTATAGTGTTGCAAAGAATAATAATAGGTCTGAGGGTCGCAAGTGTTTTTGGAACCATGAAAAGGCCACCATAAGGGTGATAGTAAGGGATAAAAGAGGCTATAAAAGTGACAAGCCAGCAAAATAAATTCAGATTGTAAGAGCTGCTACATATATAAAAAGGAGAGTAGCAAAAATAATTGTTAGCCCCGTAGCAGCAGAGATAGGAGAAATGATCATGGAATGAAGAAATGGCAGAGATACTGAACAAATATCCTGTCTGTCTTCACAGGAGCAATCACAAGTTATATTATTTTTTATTCTTTCACTGGCTGGGTCAGCATTGATTGTCCATCCTTAAATACCCTTGAGAAGGTGGTGGTGAGCCAACTTCTTGAAGCGCTGCTGTCCGTGTGATGTAGATACATTCACAGTGCTGTTAGGAACTAAAGATAAACAGGGGCTAATAGGTGTGATGAAATTAATGCAATTAATATCAGCAGAGGAAAGAAACAGGAGAAACATCAGGGACTACAATCTGACACAGCCCTAGGACCTGATGGCCAACATCCTAGTTTTCTAAAAGAGAGCTCAGAGATAATGGATGTGCTGGTTATAATTTTCCAAAATCCCCTAGATTCTGAAATGACCCGAGCAGATTGCAAGTTAGCAAACCTGACATTGCCATTCAAGAAAAGAGGGAGAGAGAAAATGTCGAACTATGGGCCAGTGAGCCTGACCTTAGTTGTTGAGAAAGTGCTCAAATCTCTTACGAAGGAAGTCTTAACAATGCACTTAGAATGCAAGCAGGCGAGGTCGAAATGGTCTTATGAAAGCGAAATTGTGCTTGACACATTAATCAGTGTTTTGTTGAGGAGATAACTAGGAGGGTAGATAAAGGAGTACAAGTATATGTAGTACACTTGGGTTTCCAAAAGACCATGAGACGTAGGCCATTCAGCCCATCGAGTCTGCTCCGCCATTCAATGAAATCATGGGCGGGATTTCCCGTTCCTGAGACTAAGTGTTGGCGCCAGGATAGGATTCGTGGAATTCCATGACAGCAAACCTAGTGCCACATGTGGACCAATTCAGCGACCATTGAGGGATTTGCACTGGCACCTCGTGGAACACAATTGATTCCAAGGAGAAATAGTACAGAATTCTCCGGATTCGCGATTGACACTTAGGAGGCTGACAAGCTGCAGCTGCATATACACATTGCACTCCCCACACACTTTATCCTCGTCAACGAGGTGGCACTGATTGCGCTGGAGTGCTCCAATACCACTGATGGGTCGGCTGGGGCCAGAGGGCACCTAGGGAGGTGCCCTGGGGGATGCCCTACAATCCGTGGCCCTATGTTCACAGTGAGCAGTCAGCGGCGCGCGCAGCTGCGTGGCTTCCTTGCAGTCCGCAGCAATGGTGTTCCATGCCGATCCACCCCGATCCCACAATCCACCTGCTGGCCACCCCCCAGCCCTGGCAGAAGCCCGCGGCCAGCGGCACAACTGTCAGCAAACTATGGTGATGTTGGACACTTTCTGTACCCTCTCTCTCTGCTTCAGCAGCCACCACGCCGCTTTCACGGTTTTTAAAAGCACAAATGAATCTTGTCGTCGGGAATTTGCCCCGATGGAGGCGTCGAATCGCGAACGCCTCGGAGAATACTGGGTCAGGTCCGCTAATGATATGCCAATGGCATTTACTGTGCGTGTTGAGTGGAACGCATTGACGCTGCTGTCGAGGCACCAGTGGATTACGATTTGGCGTGAAAACAGCATCAGCTATTGGTGTCAAAAAAAGATTCTCCGTCCAATTGCGTTCTCCGACTTTGGTGTCGGCCGACGGAGAATCCTGCCCCATAACCGCTCTGATATAATCGTCGATTCCACTTTCCCGCCTCACCCCATAACCCTTGATACCCTTACTGATTAAAAATCTATCTATCTCGGCCTTGAATATATTAATGACCCAGCCCTTACAGCTCTCTGTGTTACAGGATTCTACAGATTCACTACCCTCTGTGAGAAGAAATTCATCCTCATCTCTGTCTTAAATGAGTGACCTCTTACTCTGAGATCATGACTTCTGGTCCTAGACTCTCCCACAAGGGGAAACAACCTCTCAGCATCTACCCTATCAATTTCCCTGAGAATCCTATATGTCTAAACAAGGTCACCTCTTATTCTTCTAAACTCTAATAAGTACAGGCCCAACCTACTCAACCTCTCCTCATAAGAAAATCCCCCAATATCTGCTATTGCCTTCTCTGGACTGCCTCCAATACCTGTATATCTTTCCTTAGATATGGGAAGAAAACTATTCACAGTATTCCAGGTGTGGTCTAACGAGTGCTTTGCATAGTTTTAGCAAAATTTCCCTATTTTTATACTCCATTCTCTTTGAAATTTGCCTTCCCCATCACCTGCTCAAACTTACATGCTAGCTTTTTGTGATGTATGCATGAGGACCCCCAAATCCCTCTGTGCTAGTCCTTTCTGCAGTCTTTCTCCATTTAAATAATATTCTGCTCCTTTATTCTTCCTACCAAAGTGCATAACTTCACATCTTCAAACATTATATTCCATCTGCCTATTTTTCTTCCACTTACTTAATGTGTCCCTATCCCTCTGTAGACTGCTTGTGTTATCCTCACCACTTGGCTTCCCACCTATTCTTGTGTCATCCCCAAATGTGGCAATAGTGTATTCACTTCCCTTGTCCAAGTCATTAATATTTGTTGTAAATAATTGTGGTCCCTGATCCTTGTGACACTCCACTAGCTATGTCATTATGAAAATTTCCCTCTTATCCCAACTCTCTGTCTTCTATCAGTTAGCTGATTCTCTATCATGTTAATATATTACCCCCAAAACACTGGCTTATTAAACAGCCTTTTGTGCAGAACATTATCAAATCCTGCTCATTACCATGTCAAAGAATTCTAATAAATTTGTCAGGAATTAGGGCAGCACGGTGGTGCAATGGTTGGCACAACTGCCTCACGGCACTGAGGTCCCAGGTTCGATCCCGGCTCTGGGTCACTGTCTGTGTGGAGTTTGCACATTCTCCCGGTCTTTGCGTGGGTTTCTCCCCCACAACCCAAAGATGTGCAGGTTAGGTGGACTGGCCAGGCTAAATTGAATGAAATGAAATGAAATGAAAATCGCTTATTGTCACAAGTAGGCTTCAAATGAAGTTACTGTGAAAAGCCCCTAGTCGCCACATTCCAGCGCCTGTTCGGGGAGACTGTTACGGGAATCGAACCGTGCCGCTGGCCTGTCTTGGTCTGCTTTCAAAGCCAGCGATTCAGCCCTGTCCTAATTGCCCCTTAATTGGAAAAAATTTGTCAAGAATGATCTCCCCTTCATGAAGCCATAGAACATAACATAGAACATAGAAAATACAGCACAGAACAGGCCCTTCGGCCCACGATGTTGTGCCGAACCTTTGTCCTAGATTAATCATAGATTATCATTGAATTTACAGTGCAGAAGGAGGCCATTCGGCCCTTTGAGTCTGCACCGGCTCCTGGAAAGAGCACCCTACCCAAACTCAACACCTCCACCCAACACCAAGGGCAATTTTGGACATTAAGGGCAATTTATCATTGGCCAATTCACCTAACCTGCACATCTTTGGACTGTGGGAGGAAACCGGAGCACCCGGAGGAAACCCACACAGACACGGGGAGGACGTGCAGACTCCACACAGACAGTGACCCAAGCCGGAATCGAACCTGGGACCCTGGAGCTGTGAAGCATTGTGCTATCCACAATGCTACTGTGCTGCCCTTAAGAACAAATAAATCGACACTATATCATTTTACCGTAATCCATGTACCTATCCAATAGCTGCTTGAAGGTCCCTAATGTTTCCGACTCAACTACTTCCACAGGCAGTGCATTCCATGCCCCCACTACTCTCTGGGTAAAGAACCTACCTCTGATATCCCTCCTATATCTTCCACCTTTCACCTTAAATTTATGTCCCCTTGTAATGATTTGTTCCACCCGGGGAAAAAGTCTCTGACTGTCTACTCTATCTATTCCCCTGATCATCTTATAAACCTCTATCAAGTCGCCCCTCATCCTTCTCCGTTCTAATGAGAAAAGGCCTAGCACCCTCAACCTTTCCTCGTAAGACCTACTCTCCATTCCAGGCAACATCCTGGTAAATCTTCTTTGCACCTTTTCCAAAGCTTCCACATCCTTCCTAAAATGAGACGACCAGAACTGTACACAGTACTCCAAATGTGGCCTTACCAAAGTTTTGTACAGCTGCATCATCACCTCACGGCTCTTAAATTCAATCCCTCTGTTAATGAACGCGAGCACACTGTCATGATATTCAAACACACACATCATGATGGACACACTAACAGGCAAATCAGAGTACACAACACCACAACCAATCACAGACAAGAACACCAACCACATAAAAAGCACGAGCACGACACCTGGAGGCCAGTAGGTCTGGGGAGAAGGGAACAAGAAAGAGCTGTTGAAACACCACAAGCAGGGAGCCCCCCACGTGCAGAGTGCAAAGACCAAGTTGTAAATAGTGAGTTTAAATAAAGAAGCGTTGTACCATATGCAACTGTGTTGGCTCATCTGTGTGTCAGAACACCCAACACCACATGGTACAGGAGTGGATCGATACCTGCCTACTAACCTGCCATTCTGGACATGGACCACACCGACGGACCGCAGCCGATGCAAGTCACGGGGAACCTAGGCACCAACTGGAAGCTCTACAGGCAGCGATTTGACCTGTACATCCGTGCCACCGAAAAACAGAATGCCTCGGATGATTCGAAGATTGCAATGCTCCTCTTCTACGCAGGCCCGTACCCAACCGATGTCTTTAGCTCACTGGTGTTCGAAGAAGGCGAAAACCAGGCCAAATATGACACGGTCATCCTCAAACTGGACCAGCACTTTCAAGCTGAAGTAAACGAAAGTTTCGAAAGATACATCTTTCAGCAACGCCTGCAAGGTAAGGAGGAACTTTTTCAACCCTTTTTGACGCACCTCCGGATTCTAGCGCAGTCCTGCGGTTACGGCACCACTACAGAGTCCATGATCAGGGACCAGATTGTTTTTGGCGTTGCCTCTAGTGGCCTACGCCAGCAGCTTTTTAAAATGAAAAGCCTCACCTTAGCGTCTGCTGTGGAAGCCTGTGTCCTCCATGAAAATGCTACCTGCCGTTTTGCCCGATTTCAGGCGTCCGAGTTGGCACGGAGGGGGTCCCCAGCCGTCGAATCGGCAAGCCAGGCCGCCCACGACGTTGAACGCATCCAGGCCGTCGATTTCTTCCCGCCCCACGGCCCGGACGACAGCGGCCGCTTCCCGCGCTTTTCGCGGTCTCCCGCGCAGGTGCGCGCCAAAAATAACGGCCACAACGAGGGACGCACTGCGCAGGCGCGCCCACCGCAAGATCGCACTGCGCATGCGCAGTGGCGCAACGAACGCCGTGACGTCATGACATGCAGCAATTGTGGAGGTCTGCACTTAAAAGGGCAATGTCCTGCAAAAAACCGACAGTGCAACAGATGTGCCATGATGGGCCACTACGCAGCCCGCTGTCGTGCGGCTCAACCCATGGATCCGGCGCATCCTCGACAACCTCGCACACGAGTCAGGACCGTCCAGCCCACGCATCAAGACTTCCAGTTAAGTGATGCAGATGACCAGGATGACTTCCGAGTTGCCGTCATTGATGTCAACAAGGTCAATGCCATCAATCCAGACGATGAGTGGTGTGCCACCCTGACGGTCAACCGATCGCGCGTCGCCTTCCGTCTGGACACCGGCGCATCCGCCAACCTGATTGCTTACTCTGCAGTCCAGGCCATGAAGGTCAAACCACCCATCACACCATCCCGGCTTAAGATGGTTGACTATAACGGGAACGTTATCCCGTCCATAGGATCTTGCCAGCTACAGGTGACTCACAAGAGGTACACGGCCACACTCCCCTTCGAAGTTGTGGGCTCATCAAAGGACTCGTTACTGGGCGCACAAGCGTGAAAGGTCCTTCACCTGGTACAGCGCATTATGTCTCTCTCTCCAGATGAGATATCCGACTTCCCGGATGCTGAGTTCCACGCGAATCTCCATTCCCTCCTCGCTTACAACCAGGAGGTCTTTGAAGGCATGGGGACATTGCCACACACGTACAAGATTCGACTCAGACCGGACGCCATCCCTGTCGTTCACGCACCTCGCAGGGTTCCTGCGCCTCTCAAAGACCGCCTCAAGGCACAACTGCAGATTCTTCAGGACCAAGGGGTCCTATCCAAGGTCACGGAGCCCACGCCATGGGTCAGCTCCATGGTCTGTGTAAAGAAGCCCTCTGGCGAGCTCCGTATATGTATAGATCCAAAAGATCTGAACAACAACATCATGCGGGAACACTATCCCATCCCGAAACGAGAAGACCTCACCAGCGAGATGGCGCGAGCCAACATATTCACTAAATTGGATGCGTCCAAAGGATTCTGGCAGATCAAACTGGACCCGGCCAGCCGAAGACTATGCACATTCAACACCCCTTTTGGCAGATTCTGCTACAACCGGATGCCATTCGGCATCATTTCGGCATCTGAAGTATTCCACCGCATTATGGAGCAGATGATGGAAGGCATCGAAGGGGTACGTGTATATGTGGACGATATCATCATTTGGTCCACCACTCCGCAGGAACACATGCATCGTCTTCGACGTGTCTTCACCCGCATACGGCAAAATGGCCTGCGTCTCAACCGTGCGAAATGTGCTTTCGGCCAGACGGAGCTGAAATTCCTCGGGGACCACATCTCAAGGTCCGGGGTCCGTCCCGATGCAGACAAGGTTAGCGCCATCACAGCCATGCCACGACCGGCTGACAAGAAGGCTGTCTTAAGATTCCTGGGCATGGTCAACTTCCTTGGGAAGTTCATTCCCAACCTGGCTTCTCATACAACAAACATGCGCCATCTCGTAAAAAAATCGACGGAATTCAACTGGCACCAGTCGCATCAGCGGGAATGGGAGGAGCTCAAGCACAAACTGGTCACGGCACCAGTGCTGGCCTTCTTTGACACGACTCGCCCTACAAAGATCTCAACAGACGCCAGCCAATCTGGTATTGGAGCGGTACTCCTGCAAAAAGACAGCACGTCATCATGGGCCCCGGTTGCGTATGCCTCACGAGCCATGACCCCTACCGAACAGCGCTACGCGCAAATCGAAAAAGAATGCCTGGGCTTGTTAACTGGACTGGACAAATTCCACGACTATGTGTATGGCCTGCCACGATTCACGGTCGAAACTGACCACCGCCCCCTGGTCAACATCATTAACAAAGACCTGAACGACATGACTCCTCGCCTCCAGCGCATCTTACTCAAACTCAGGAGGTACGATTTTGAACTGATCTACACTCCGGGGAAGGAACTCATCGTGGCGGACACTCTTTCCCGAGCAGTGAGCACACCACCAGATGCAGAGGGGTTCGTGCGTCAAATTGAGGCACACGTGACTCTGACATCAGCAAATATGCCAGCTGATGATCCTAGTCTGGCCCACATACGCGCAGAGACGGCGACTGACCCTCTGCTGCAGCGAGTGATGCGCCACATGACGGAAGGGTGGCTAAAAGGGCAGTGCCCCCAGTTTTATAATGTGCGAGATGATCTCACCAATATAGACGGGGTCCTTATGAAATCGCATAGGATCGTTATTCCACACAGTGTGCGCCAGATGATTCTTCGTCAACTACACGAAGGCCACTTGGGCGTCGAAAAATGCAGACGAAGGGCCCGGGAGGCGGTATATTGGCCGGGTATTAATGAAGACATAGCCAACATGGTGCTCAACTGCACAACCTGTCAGAGGTTTCAGCCGGCGCAACCTCCGGAAACACTTCTACCACACGAGATGGTGACGTCCCCCTGGGCGAAGGTGGGTGTGGACCTATTTCACGCGCTCGGCAGAGATCACATTGTTATTATAGACTACTTCTCAAACTACCCGGAAGTCATGCCTCTCCATGATCTGACGTCGTCCGCAGTCATTGGGGCCTGCAAGGAAACGTTTGCTCGCCATGGCATTCCAAGGACTGTCATGTCAGACAATGGACCTTGTTTTGCCAGCCGTGAATGGTCGTCCTTTGCCGCAGCATATGGTTTCACTCATGTGACATCCAGCCCTCTGCATCCACAATCGAACGGGAAGGCTGAAAAGGGTGTCCACATCGCAAAGCGGCTCCTGTGCAAGGCGGCTGATGCCGGATCGGACTTTAACCTTGCCTTGCTGGCCTATCGATCGGCCCCGTTATCCACGGGCCTCTCGCCAGCGCAGCTACTAATGGGTCGCTCCCTCAGGACGACGGTACCTTCCGTCCTGGCACCGACAACAGACAATGAGGCGGTTCTTCGGAACATGCAACTGCAGCGTGATCGCCAGAAAGGTCGGTACGACACACGAGCGACGGACCTGCCCCCCCTGTCCTCCGGAGACAAAGTACGCGTCCATAAACCGTATGGTGGCTGGTCAGCACCGGCCGAAGTCCTCCGACAAGTGGCTCCCCGCTCGTTCCTGGTTCGCATGCCGGATGGTTCCGTGCGTCGCCGCAATCGGCGCGCCCTTCGCCGACTTCCACGCTCACAGCCACACAACACGCCAGATCCTCAACAGGCTTCCGAGGATGACTTTGTGGAGCTGCCGCACATCACGCCCTTTCCATCGCCACCCATGGCCATGCCTGCACAGCAGCCGGTGGTTCTTGATCCACCCTTGAGGCGGTCAACCCGAATTCGTCGCAAACCCATTAGAATGGACTTATAATACAGTTCATATGTTTAATAAGTTGGACAATTTTACATGATAACCTGTTGTTGTTTATCGTTCCAGATGTCGTCTGACTGGACAACTGTTCAAATTTTTTTCTTCTTCTCTCGTTCGCATTTCTGTTATGTTATGGTACAACTGGATTCATGTGACGCACTCGACATCGCCCCATGTACATAGTTCCGTCATAGACACATGCTGCACACGACACACACACACTCTTAGATGCACTCACGTCACGATCATATTTATTACCACGTAGGCACATATCTTTGTAAAAAGGGGGGATGTCATGATATTCAAACACACACATCATGATGGACACACTAACAGGCAAATCAGAGTACACAACACCACAACCAATCACAGACAAGAACACCAACCACATAAAAAGCACGAGCACGACACCTGGAGGCCAGTAGGTCTGGGGAGAAGGGAACAAGAAAGAGCTGTTGAAACACCACAAGCAGGGAGCCCCCCACGTGCAGAGTGCAAAGACCAAGTTGTAAATAGTGAGTTTAAATAAAGAAGCGTTGTACCATATGCAACTGTGTTGGCTCATCTGTGTGTCAGAACACCCAACACCACACACACCATAGGCCTTCTTCACAGCTCTATCCACTTGAGTGGCAACTTTCAAAGATGTATGAACATAGACCCCAAGATCTCTCTGCTCCTCCACATTGCCAAGAACTCTACCGTTAACCCTGTATTCCGCATTCATATTTGTCCTTCCAAAATGGACAACCTCACACTTTTCAGGGTTAAACTCCATCTGCCACTTCTCAGCCCAGCTCTGCATCCTATCTATGTCTCTTTGCATCCGACAACAGCCCTCCTCACTATCCACAACTCCACCAATCTTCGTATCGTCTGCAAATTTACTGACCCACCCTTCAACTCCCTCATCCAAGTCATTAATGAAAATCACAAACAGCAGGGGACCCAGAACTGATCCCTGCGGTACGCCACTGGTAACTGGGATCCAGGCTGAATATTTACCATCCACCACCACTCTCTGACTTCTATCGGTTAGCCAGTTCGTTATCCAACTGGCCAAATTTCCCACTATCCCATGCCTCCTTACTTTCTGCATAAGCCTACCATGGGGAACCTTATCAAATGCCTTACTAAAATCCATGTACACTACATCCACTGCTTTACCTTCATCCACATGCTTGGTCACCTCCTCAAAGAATTCAATAAGACTTGTAAGGCAAGACCTACCCCTCACAAATCCGTGCTGACTATCCCTAATCAAGCAGTGTCTTTCCAGATGCTCAGAAATCCTATCCTTCAGTAGCCTTTCCATGACTTTGCCTACCACCGAAGTAAGACTAACTGGCCTGTAATTCCCAGGGTTATCCCTAGTCCCTTTTTTGAACAGGGGCACGACATTCGCCACTCTCCAATCCCCTGGTACTACCCCTGTTGACAGTGAGGACGAAAAGATCATTGCCAACGGCTCTGCAATTTCATCTCTTGCTTCCCATAGAATCCTTGGATATATGCCGTCAGGCCCGGGGGACTTGTCTATCCTCAAGTTTTTCAAAATGCCCAACACATCTTCCTTCCTAACAAGTATTTCCTCGAGCATACCAATCTGTTTCACACTGTCCTCTCCAACAATATCGCCCCTCTCATTTGTAAATACAGAAGAAAAGTACTCGTTCAAGACCTCTCCTATCTCTTCAGACTCAATACACAATCTCCCGCTACTGTCCTTGATCGGACCTACCCTCGCTCTAGTCATTCTCATATTTCTCACATATGTGTAAAAGGCCTTGGGGTTTTCCTTGATCCTACCCGCCAAAGATTGTTCATGCCCTCTCTTAGCTCTCCTAATCCCTTTCTTCAGTTCCCTCCTGGCTATCTTGTATCTCTCCAATGCCCTGTCTGAACCTTGTTTCCTCAGCCTTACATAAGTCTCCTTTTTCCTCTTAACAAGACATTCAACCTCTCTTGTCAACCATGGTTCCCTCACTCGACCATCTCTTCCCTGCCTGACAGGGACATACATATCAAGGACACGTAGCACCTGTTCCTTGAACAAGTTCCACATTTCACTTGTGTCCCTCCCTGCCGGCCTATGTTCCCAACTTATGCACTTCAATTCTTGTCTGACAACATCGTATTTACCCTTCCCCCAATTGTAAACCTTGCCCTGTTGCACGTACCTATCCCTCTCCATTACTAAAGTGAAAGTCACAGAATTGTGGTCACTATCTCCAAAATGCTCCCCCACTAACAAATCTATCACTTGCCCTGGTTCATTACCCAGTACTAAATCCAATATTGCCCCTCCTCTGGTCGGACAATCTACATACTGTGTTAGAAAAGCTTCCTGGACACACTGCACAAACACCACCCCATCCAAACTATTTGATCTAAAGAGTTTCCACTCAATATTTGGGAAGTTAAAGTCGCCCATGACTACTACCCTATGACTTCTGCACCTTTCCAAAATCTGTTTCCCAATCTGTTCCTCCACATCTCTGCTACTATTGGGGGGCCTATAGAAAACTCCTAACAAGGTGACTGCTCCTTTCCTATTTCTGACTTCAACCCATACTACCTCAATAGGGTGATACTCCTCGAACTGCCTTTCTGCAGCTGTTATACTATCTCTAATTAATAATGCCACCCCCCCCCACCTCTTTTACCACCCTCCCTAATCTTATTGAAACATCTATAACCAGGGACCTCCAACAACTATTTCTGCCCCTCTTCTATCCAAGTTTCCGTGATGGCCACCACATCGTAGTCCCAAGTACCGATCCATGCCTTAAGTTCACCCACCTTACTCCTGATGCTTCTTGCGTTGAAGTATACACACTTCAACCCATCTCCGTGCCTGCAAGTACTCTCCTTTGTCAGTGTTCCCTTCCCCACTGCCTCACTACATGCTTTGGCGTCCTGAATATCGGCTACCTTAGTTGCTGGACTACAAATCCGGTTCCCATTCCCCTGCCAAATTAGTTTAAACCCTCCCGAAGAGTACTAGAAAACCTCCCTCCCAGGATATTGGTGTCCCTCTGGTTCAGATGCAACCCGTCCTGCTTGTACAGGTCCCACCTTCCCCAGAATGCGCTCCAATTGTCCAAATACCTGAAGCCTTCCCTCCTACACCATTCCTGCAGCCACGTGTTCAGCTGCACTCTCTCCCTATTCCTAGCCTCGCTATCACGTGGCACCGGCAACAAACCAGAGATGACAACTCTGTCTGTCCTGGCTTTTAACTTCCAATCTAACTCCCTAAACTTGTTTATTACCTCCACACCCCTTTTCCTACCTATGTCGTTGGTACCAATGTGCACCACGACTTCTGGCTGCTCCCCCTCCCCCTTAAGGATCCTGAAGACACGATCCGAGACATCCCTGGCCCTGGCACCCGGGAGGCAACATACCTTCCGGGAGTCTCGCTCGCGACCACAGAATCCCCTATCTATTCCCCTAACCATTGAATCTCCTACAACTATTACTTTTCTATTCTCCCCCCTTCCCTTCTGAGCCCCAGAGCCAGACTCAGTGCCAGAGACCTGGCCGCTAGGGCCTTCCCCCGGTAGGTCATCCCCCCCAACAGCATCCAAAACGGTATACTTGTTTTGAAGGGGAACGGCCACGAGGGATCCCTGCACTGTCTGCCTGTTTGTTTTTTTCCCCCTGCCTGTAACCCAGCTATTCTTGTCCTATACCTTGGGTGTGGTTACCTCCTTGTAACTCTTCTCAATCACCCCCTCTGCCTCCCGGATGATCCGAAGTTCATCCAGCTTCAGCTCCAGTTCCCTAACACGGTCTTTGAGGAGCTGAAGTTGGGTGCACTTCCCGCAGGTATAGTCAGCGTGGACACCGGTGGTATCCCTCACCACCCACATCCTACAGGAGGAGCATGCAACTGGCCTAGCCTCCATCCCTTCTTACCTGACAGAATATAGCTGCCCTGTGGACTAACTAGATCTCCGCCCTCCGACTCTGCTCCCAGTCAGCTACACTTTCTGTAAACCCCTGGCTCTCTTCGCACTCTTTGCGGAAATGTCGGAAACAAAATGAAAGAAGCACCTTACTCCCTCCTCACCTAACTCCCTCAGTCACCAAACTCTTACTATAGCACTCAAAAAACACCAAATTCAGCACTCAGTGCAAAACCATGCTGAGTCTGCTTGAGTATATTATGTATTTCTAAATGCTCTTGTTATTACACCTTTTATAATGGACTCTAGCATTTTCCCAATGACAGATGTTAAGCTAACTGGCCTATAATTATGTATTTTTGTCTCCCTCCCTTTTAGCACTTTTTCAATCCTCTGGGACTTTTCCAGAATTTAAGGATTCTTGGAAGGTTACATCCACTATCTCTGTAGCTATTCAGTAAGATGCAACACAAAAGGTCAATTCACAAGATAGGGGATCATGAAGTTGGAGGTAATGTGCTTGCATGGATAGAGGATTGATTAAAGGAGAGAAAGCAGAGTGGGGATCAATGAGGCATTTTCAAGTTGACAGGCGTACGAGTGATGTATAACGGTACTCTCAGATAATTGCAATCTATATTACTGTCTTCGACAAAGAGGAATAAATCTAAGTTTGTGATGCAAGCTGTGAGGAAGACACAAAATGATTCCAAAGAGATACAGGTAAGTTACATGAATGGACAATAAGGTGGCAAATGGAGTATAATGTGGGGAATTGTAAGATGATTCACCTTTGGTCTTAAAAATGGAAAAGCAGAATCTTTTGAGAAAGCCATTAAACGTTTAATTGTTAATGCTCAGAAAGACTCAGTTACACTCCTACAAGGAATACATGGTGCGAACTAACAGCCCCATTTACTGCAAATCTTGTTATTGCCGCTACATTCCGCAAGAGGGCTAAAACGGGATTTGCCCTGGCGAGATCTCAGTTTGAGATCTTCTCCACACCCCACCGCTGACGTGATCAGGTTCACACCCAGCAAGGGCAGGGATCTTATTTCCATGAATTTAAATACATTTTAATATAATTAAAGTGCGTTATGCTGCAGTGTCCCCTCACATAGAACATAGAACAGTACAGCACAGTACAGGCCCTTCAGCCCACGATGTTGTGATGACCATTTATCCGAATCTAAGATCAACCTAACCTACACCCCTTCAATTTACTGCTGTCCATGTGCCTGTCTAAGAGTCGCTTAAATGTCCCCAATGACTCTGACTCCACCGCCTCTGCTGGCAGTGCATTCCACACACCCACCACTCTCTGTGGAAAGAACCTACCTCTGATCCCTCCCTTATACCTTCCTCCAATCACCTTAAAATTATATCCCCTCGTGACAGCCATTTCCACCCTGGGGAAAAGTCTCTGGCTATCCATTCTATCCATCCCTCTCATCACCTTGTACACCTCTATCAAGTCACCTCTCTGCCTTCTTCGCTCCAGTGAGAAAAACAATAGCTCCCTCAACCTTTCTTAATAAGACATGCCCTCCAGTCCAAGCAGCATCCTGGTAAATCTCCTCTGTACCCTCTCCAAAGCATACACATCCTTCCGATAATGAGGCGACCAGAACTGGACACAATATTCCAAGTGTGGTCTAACTAGAGTTTTATAAAGCTGCAGCAAAACCTCACGGCTCTTAAACTCAATCCCCCTGTTAATGAAAGCCAACACACCATACGCCTTCTTAACAACCCTATCAACCTGGGTGGCAACTTTGAGGGATCTATGTACGTGGAGCCCAAGATCCCTCTGTTCCTCCACACTTCCAAGAATCCTGCCTTTAACCCTGTATTCAGCATTCAAATTCGACCTTCCAAAATGAATCACTTCACATTTATCAAGGTTGAACTCCATCTGCCACTTCTCAGCCCAGCTCAGCATCCTGTCAATGTCCTGTTGTAACCTACAACAACCCTCAACACTATCTACAACTCCACTAACCTTCGTGTCATCGGCAAACTTACTAACCCACCCTTCCACTTTATCATCCAAATCATTTATAAAAACCACAAAGAGCAGAGGTCCCAGAACAGATCCTTGCGGGACACCACTGGTCACCGACCTCCAGGCGGAATACTTTCCATCCACTACCACGCACTGTCTTCTTTTGGCCAGCCAATTCTGTATCCAGACAGCCAAGTTTCCCTGTATCCCATGCCCCCTAACTTTTTGAATGAGCCTACCATGAGGAACCTTATCAAATACCTTACTGAAATCCATATACACCACATCCACTGCCCGACCTTCATCAATGTGTCTCATCACATCCTCAAAGAATTCAATGAGGCTTGTGAGGCATGACCTGCCCCTCACAAAGCCATGCTGACTATCTTTAATCAAACTATGTTTTTCTAAATAATCATAAATCCTATCTCCCAGAATCCTTTCCAATATTTTGCTCACCAGAGACGTAAGACTGATGGGTCTGTAATTCCCAGGGATTTCCCTATTCCTTTTCTTGAATAGGGGAACTACATTCGCCTTCCTCCAATCATCCGGTACTACTCCAGTGGAGAGTGAGGACGCAAAGATCATCGCCAAACGGCGCAGCAATCTCCTCCCTCGCTTCCCGTAGTAACCTTGGGTATATCCCGTCAGGCCCAGGAGACTTATCTATCCTGATGCTTTTCAAAGTTTCCAGCACATCCTCCTTCTTAATATCAACCTGTTCGAGTCTATTAACCTGGTTCACACTGTTCACATGGGCAACAAGGTCCCTCCCTCTAATGAATACTGAAGCAAAGTATTCATTTAGGGCCTCCCCCATCTCCTCAGACTCTAGGCACAAGTTCCCTCCACTGTCCCAGATTGGCCCTACTCTCACTCTGATCATCCTCTTGTTTCTCACATAAGTGTAGAACGCCTTGGGGTTTTCCCTAATCCTTCCCGCCAGAGCTTTTTCATGCCCCCTTCTAGCTCTCTTCAGTCCATTTTTGAGTTCCTTCCTGGCTACTTTGTAACCCTCTAGAGCCGAGTCAGATCCTTGCTTCCTCAACCTTATGTAAGCTTCATTCTTCCTCTTGACTAGAAGCTCCACTTCTCTTGTCATCCAAGGTTCCTTCACCTTACCATTCCTTCCTCGTCTCAGTGGGACAAAACAATTCAGCACTTGCAGCAAGTGCTCCTTAAACAATCCCAACATTACTATTATGCATTTCCCCAAGAACAATTGTTCCCACTTTATGCTCCTCAGTTACATGTATCCTTCCCCCTGACGGTTTGATGTCATGCTGCCGCTATTCACTTCTGGTATTCAAATGTGAAAACCTGAGGCTCTGGAGATTGAGGGCAAGTCTGAATATCGCCCTCTGGCATCCTGGCAGTGCCAAGGGGCACCTGAAGGAGGCAGCACATAAGGGGCTCTGGTGGAGGGGTCACCCTTCTCCATTGGGGGTGTTTCCTTTGTGTATGTTGGTGTGGGGGGAGAAGGGAGAGCCCCAATGATTGCGAGGGATGGGCCCTGGTATCGTTATGTTGGGGAGGGGGGGGGGTTGCCCCGATGCTTGGAATAGGGTTTCGATTTCTGTGGGGGGGGGGGGGGGTGGAGAGAGCCAGGCCGGGATTCTCCAATCCCGCGGCCATGTTCTGATGCCGGTGTGAGAAGCGGCGCCAACCGCTCCGACGTGAACGGTCCCCGATAATCAGGAATGCTCCCCTTCCTGGGGGGCTAGGTCGGCGCTGGAGTGGTCCCCGCAGCTTGTTGCTCTTATTAGCCTTAGTTTTATTAGCTCTAATTCTGTCACCTTTGCTCACGAGTCGCCAGGTATCTTTCTGATACTGCCACGTGGTTCAAGCTCTAGTTATGATTAATAAGACAGCACACCGCTTAGTAAGAGTTAAATCAACGGTCATTTATTACATACAGCAATAAATACTTATACAATAATCCTACTTTCTAGACTGCTACCTAACACTACAGGCCAATACTTAACTTTGGGAATGGCCCACCAGGTCAGGGAAACAAATGGCTTATCGAATTGGGCCTGGCCTGCGGGATTCAAAAGGCTGATACAGGTCGATGGCTCGGAGTCTCTATCGGGTAGCGATCGCTGGAGTCAAACTTACGGTTTCTTGTCGATGGTTCTTGCGAAGGTTGCGAGCAGGAGAAGAAGGGAGAGAAGGGTCGATCTGAACTTGGCCCCTATCTTTATAGTCCCCAGGGGCTTCCCGCCTCTCGGGGCGGACCTTGGCCCTGGTCCCAAGTGATTAGACTTGTTCCCAATCACTGGGTTCGATATGCTCCAATAATGGGGCGATTCCTTGATGGGGGGGGTGGTCGTTCACCTTTCTTTGTGTCGGCGCCGAGAGGTCTGGATCGGCATTCAATTGCTACTTTGTTGCAATTGTTCCCGGGGATAGCCGATTAAACTGCAGATGTCTGGGTTGATGTGCTGCTAATGGTCGCAGGTATCGATCTGGGCCGACTTCCCCAGAGCCGAATACACTGATCTGTCTGCAGCTGTCCGTTTGTGCCCTGTTGGCTGATTTTCCCATCAGCCTTTTCGGTTAGTCATTTTACATCGGGTTTTGGCCAAATTGATCGGGAATCAGCCATTTTAGGTGGCTACAAGCTCCAGCCGGCGTCGGGGCGGCGCGGCGCGATTCTCGCACCCCCCTGGGGATTCTCCGACCTGATGCCAGGTCGGTGAATCCCAGCAATCTCTATGGAGGTAGGGGGTCTTATATGTAACTTTGAGATTGTGACAACGGTCAGAATTCTGCCTTTGCCGACGTGTTCATGTCCCGTCGTGCTAGCTGGCTGTGATTCTTGCCAGCACTTTGCACTTGCACAGAGTGCTGTTTAATCCAACCAGAAAAGGCATTTGTGGAGCTGGTGAATTTCACAGTTTTTCTCGCCTGCTACAGCACTCTGTAAAATTTTGCGTAAATTTGCCCACACAAAGTTAGTGTGGTACTGAAAGCAATTAGAATGCTACATGGCATGTTTTTCCTTATTCCGCTGGGATTGGAGTACAAAGATAAGGAAGGCTTGCTACAACTGAATATTGTTTTAGTATGACCACAGCTGGAATATTGTGCACAGTTTTGATCTCCATTTTTAAGGGTGGATATATTTGCATTGGGGGTTGGACAGTGAAAGTTTACTAGATTGATCCCTTGGGTGAGAGGGTTGCCCTTTGATAAGAGACTGAATAAATTGTGTCTTTATTCTCTGGAGCTCAGATAAATTTTTGCCGGATATCTCCGGCTGTTCGCTGGTGGCAGGATTCTCTGGTTTCACGAGCAGTGCAGCCCGCTCGTGGGTTTCCCGGTGACGTTTGGTGGTTTTGATGGGAATTCCCATTGACCATGGTGGGAGTGCGGCTCCCATGGCCGAGAAACACGCGGCTGGGAGTCTGGAGCATCCTGCTTGCGATCTCATTGAAACACAAGATTCTGAAAAGGTTTGACAGGGTGGTCACTGAGAGTGACTTCACCTGACTGGGGAATCTGGAACGCCGGGGCACAGTCTCAGGATGGGGGGGAGGATCATTTAGGACTGCGATGAGGAGAAATGTCTTCGCTCAAAGTGTTGTGAATCTTTGATATTGTTTACCCCAGAGGGTTGTGTCGTGTTGGGTGTTCTGATGCACAAACGATCCAACACGGCTGTATTTGGTACAACTCAGTTTTATCGTCTAAACAACTGTCACATTTAATTGCTGGCTTGGGTTCGTGCTTCACCAGCTAACCTGTGGACCCAGCCCTATCACTATCTTTGTGAGGCACTCAGCACATTGTGTATGTCTGAGTGTCACGCTGTGAGCTCTGTGCTCTGAACTATCTCCTAGTAGAATGAGCGGGAACTGTGGTGTTCCCTGTTTTATAGTGCGTGTGCTCTCACTGGTGATTGGCTGCGATGTTATGTGTGTGCTGGTTGGTCCAACTACCTGTCCATCAGTGTGTGTGTGATTGCACCATGATATGCTGATGTGGATATCATGACAGGTTGTGGATGCTCTATTGAGGAATCTATTTAAGGCTGAGATGGACAGATTTTTGGTCTCTCAGCGAACCAAGGGATATGGGGAACGATGGGGATTGGACAGGAAAGTGGTGTTGAAGATCAGCCATGATCGTATTAAATGGTGTAGCTGGCTCAAGAACTGTATGGTCTATTTCTGCACCTGTTTCTTGTGTGCCTATGTTCATATGTCCCAAGGAGCTCCACAGAGAAATTATAAAGCCAAAAGGACACTGAGCGTCGAAGAGAGATTGTGTCAGATGGCCAAAGACTTCGTTAAAAAGTTAGGTGTTAAGGAGCATCTTATAGGATGAAAGCAAGGTAGAGAGGTGAGAAGTTAGGGAGCGAGTTCCAGGACTTAGGGCCTAGGCAGCTGAAGGCCTGGCTACCAAAGGTGAAGCGATTAAAATTGGGAATGTTCAACTAGAGGAGCACTGATTTTTGGAGGGTTATGAAGCTGGAGGAGATTAAAGGGATAGGGAAGATCAAGGCCATGGAGTGATTTGAAAGAAAGGATGTGAATTTTAAAATCAAGTTGTTGCTTGATCAGGAGCCAGTGTCGGGCAAAGGGTGAATGTCAAGAGACATTGAATGAATGGAGAGTGAGACTGGGACTGGAAGATTAACACCTTTGACATTCAATCTCTTCTGACTTCCAGCACATCGCAAACCTTCCTTCTGTCCTTGCCCGACCCATCCCTTGCTCAAACCTATTAAATTTCAAACACTTTCGCAGTTCTGAAAGGTCACAGGTTTGAATCGTTAACTCTCTTTCTCTCCCCACTGCTGCTGCCATAACCTCTGAGTATTTCCAGCATTTTCTGTTTTTATTGCAGGCAATGGTTTTCCCTTGCTTATTCCATCACTAAAAGGTTAAACTGGAAGCAGTGAGGACTTATTTTGCATCTGTATGTTGGGAGGTGCCTGTCACGCGGAGAGATATTGGTAAGCAGGTTTCTTGTGGTCCAATATCTTTTCCCTTTCACTTTCTGCTCTTCCCTCAGCACAAACCCATCCCTGCCCTTTTTCCCCTCAGACACCCAAAAACTGGAGCCTCCGTAGTCAGTGGACAAAGAGGAAGAAGATGGAGAATCCATTCCTTCTCTCGCCCTTACATTTGAGTCACCAGCTCAGATACTGTCACTGTACTTATATCAGAGGTTAGATTAGAGGAGGGATCTGAGTGTGGTGGGACACTGGGTACAAGTCCACAGGAGACAGGGGTGGGGCGGGGGTGGGGAGGGGTGGGGGTTGTTGGGGGCAGGAAGGATAGTCAAGGTGCCTGCTCTCCGGAGGGTGTGGTCATATGTGAGTGCTGCTGCAGAGGACACAGGTGAGAGCTTCAATGGGTCAGGCTACAGAAGAAGACTGATGGGTGCACATAAGCAACGAGGAGCCCAGTGCTACCTTGAAACAGGCAATTGTGCAGAGATTGGAACTAATACTTTCCAAAATGGAGCAATTAACCTCCATTAGTACACCTGTGGAACCCACCGTAATGAAGCATCTGGGGCGAAATTCTCCGGTATCGGCGCGATGTCCGCCGACTGGCGCCCAAAACGGCGCAAATCAGTCGGGCATTGCGCCGCCCCAAAGGTGCGGAATGCTCCGCATCTTGGGGGGCCGAGCCCCAACCTTAAGGGGCTAGGCCCGCGCCGGACAAATTTCCGCCCCGCTATCTCGCGGAAAAGGCCTTTGGTGCCCCGCCAGCTGGCGCGGAAATGACATCTCCAGGCGGCGCATGCGCGGGAGCGTTAGCGGCTGCTGACGGCATTCCCGCGCATGCGCAGTGGAGGGAGTCTCTTCCGCCTCCGCCATGGTGGAGACCGTGGCGGAGGTGGAAGGGAAAGAGTGCCCCCACGGCACAGGCCCGCCCGCGGATCGGTGGGCCCCGATCGCGGGCCAGGCCACCGTGGGGGCACCCCCCAGGGCCAGATTGCACCGCGCCCCCCCAGGACTCCGGAGCCCGCCCGCGCCGCCTTGTCCCGCCGGTAAGGTAGGTGGTTTAATCTACGCCGGCGGGACAGGCATTTTAGCGGCGGGACTTCGGCCCATTCGGGCCGGAGAATCGCAGGGGGGGGCCCGCCAACCGGTGCGGCGCGATTCCCGCCCCCGCCGAATATCCGGTGCCGGAGAATTCGTCAACCGGCGGGGGCGGGATTCACGCCAGCCCCCGCCGATTCTCCGACCCGGCGGGGGGTCGGAGAATCTCTCCCCTGATGATTAACGTAAAGGTTTCCATGATAGAACAAAGAACAAAGAACAATACAGCACCGGAACAGGCCCTTCGTCCCTCTAAGCCTGCGCCGATCACTCATCCTATCTAGACCACGCGCCTGTATCCTTCTATACCCCGTCTGTTCATGTGCCTATCCAGATAAGTCTTAAAGGTCGCTAACGTATCTCCCTCAACCACCTCACTAGGCAATGGATATGGCCACCCGCCAAGAGCTTTTCACCCCCTGCCACCTCCTCCTCCTTCTTCCGATAGTCAGTTCTGCTCTGTGTGACCTCTCTGAATTCTGTCATTCATGTTCAATTCCAAGTGAAAGACCTACCAGACCACCTTTTCAGGAAGCAACTTCTTTCAGCCACAAGATTTGAAGTGCACCAGCAAAACCAGTCGCTGCAGACGGCTGAAATTTTGTGGCAGATGAGGAAAGTTTCAAAAATATGCTGAATCACACCAGTAAGCAGAAGAAACAATCCAGCAACTAATCTGTAATTGGTTAATGTTCCCTGCAGATAACGGCCAACCAAAGGTCGGGTTATGGGGATAGGGTGGAGGTGTTGACCTTGGGTTGGGTGCTCTTTCCAAGAGCTGGTGCAAACTCGATGGGCTGAATGGCCTTCTTCTGCACTGCAAATTCTATGATTCTATGATAAAGCTTTTGATGCTTTGCTCAGCTTGGTTTGGACCGTGGCATTTAAAAATGGGGGTGTTGGCCTGGGGGCTTTTCACAATGATTGAAGTCACAATCTGCATGGCTGCGGCAAATCCCTTTTTATCTTCCCATGCACAGTGTGCGCGCATATCTCTGGATCATTAAGAGGCCGTGTGGAACCTAGAAAGCGGGATCATGTAGGGTGACACAGTGACACAGTGGTTAGCACTGCTGCCTCAGTGCCAGGGACCCGAGTTCGATTCCAGCCTTGGGTGACTTTCTGTGTGGAGTTTGCACTTTCCCCATGCGTCTGTGTGGTATTTCCTTCGGGTGCTTTAGTTTTCTCTCACAGTCCAAAGACGTGCAGGTTAGGTGGGGTTACGGAGATAGGGTAGAGTGCTCTTGGTACGGTCGGGTGCAGACTTTATGGGCCGAATGGCCTCCTTTTGCACTGTGATTGTATGGAAGTTGATTATTCTTTTTTGTGTGTTTTGGTTCTGTGCCCTCAGTAAGGTACAAATAAACCCTTGCAATCAGGCTCTCTCTCATCCATAATTTATACTTGTGGGTAGAAATCCTACTTGAGTGCAAAATTTAGAGCAGCACTTTATTGCGATATTGAGAGATTCTCCGATCTCCTTAGAATCCAAAGAATGCCTACAAAGCAGAACAAGGCCATTTGGCCCATTGAGTCGGCACTGACCCTCTGAAAGAGCACTCAACCCAGCCCCCCCACCCCCCCCCCCACCCATCCCCGTAACCCCGTGCATTGGTCATGGTCAATCCACCTAACCTGTACATCTTTGGACATCTGTGGGCTTGAGTAGGATGCTCTTTGTAAGGGCTGGTGCAGATTCGATGGGCCGAATGGCCTCCATCTGCACTGTAAATTCTATGATTCAATGATTTCCAGCCCCACAAGGAATTAACAAAACATTCTGAATAATTCCCCAAGTCTTTGGCCCTTGGCTTCCCAGGTTTGTAAGTTTAAACATAGTTACTGCTGATTCATAACAAGACCTATCATGGAAAAATGCAGTAAATACAACTGGTTAACTATCACCTCATCCCTGACTCCCTCAGTAACTGGTCCACCTTCTACCCACACGCACAAGGCACACAAACACAGGGGGGGGGGGTGGATGAAAGGTATAATAAGGATGTAAGTCAAAAGCTAAGAGTCTGCTTCAGATGATGGTTATTTAGCACACTTTCTCCATTGCAAGCCTGCGGATTAAAGTCTCTGGTTTACAGTCAGTAATGGTCTTCTTTTTAGATTCATGAATTCATTCAGGGTCCTATAGTTTAGAAAATGCAGTACGTACAGGCAGCAGGCTTTCTGGAGAGACTTTATTTCGCATCAAAACTGGGTCTTCAGTTCAAAGTTCCCATTTAGGCCTCTATCCTTCTGGAGAGACACTTAATTTCATATCAAACCTTGCTTCCAGCTATGATTTGTCTTCAGGCCCCTGCAGTCTCAAGAGAAATATCACCAGACCGACTAGAGAGAGAGTAAGCCCTCACAGTGGCCTTTTGGAGAGGATTCGTAGATATTTTTGGAGAGAGTTAGGAAGATCTTTTCGTGCAGGCTTCCAGAATAAAAACTGAAGCTAAACTGGAACCTTGTGATTTTGAAAAAATTCCAGTGGGATCCGATCCACGTGCTACTGGGCAGAGCACAGCCTTTTGAGACAATTCATTGGCCACCAGCCAAATGAATCAAACCATGTCATCACTGATGCTGGCCAGTCTACCATCACCAGTCTAAACTCATGCAGCCTTCTGGATTCTTCTGTCTGAATTAAAGTTACATCATAGAATTCGGCCCATCGAGTCTGCACCAGCTCTTGGAAAGAGCACCTTACCCAAGGTCAACATCTCCACCCTATCCCCATAACCCAGTAAACCCACCCAACACTAAGGGCAATTTTGGACACTAAGGGCAATTTAGCATGGCCAATCCACCTAACCTGCACATCTTTGGACTGTGGGAGGAAACCGGAGCACCCAGAGGAAACCCACACACACACGGGGAGGCTGTGCAGACTCCGCACAGACAGTGACCCAAGCTGGAATCGAACCTGGGACCCTGGAGCTGTGAAGCAATTGTGCTATCCACATGCCACTGCTTCCTTCTGCTTGAATTGAAGAAACAGGCTGCCTTAAAGATACATGTCCACAAATTATCCATGGATCAAAAATGGAATAAACAAGAAGGAACATTACACCAGCTTCACTAAAACAGATGATCTGTTTGTTGTTGTTTATGGGAGTTTGCTGTGCACAACATAGTTGCTGCATTTCACACATTACAACAGCGATTGAACCTCAAGGAAAAACATTCCATTGGCTGTGAAATGCTCTTGGATGTCCTGAGGTCATGAAGTATGCATTAGAAATGTACATATTCCTTGTCCCTGGATGTAGGATTGAGGGAGGGTTTTTTAATCATTGGTTTGTCTGCTCTCACCAGGCTCAGAGTTAGGCTGTCTTTTATAACACCTGGAAAGGAGGTTCGGGAATGTAGAAGTCCCAGAAGAAAGGCCCTGGAAAGAAGGGGGCGAGTGAAAGTCCACGAGCAACTGGATGTGAGCCCGACAGGAAGAAAGATGGCGGGAGCTGGATCAATGGGTGGGGAAGCTCCCCTCACGGTTGAAACTCTGCCTGAGGTAATGGCGGTGGAGTTTGCCAAACATTTGGAGGTGCAGTGTTCATGAAGAGAACACTGGCTACCATTCCGGATCTGGATACCCATGAGTTGATAGTGGGGGAGGCGTTTGGATACCGTGCTGGAGCTGAGGGTGGACATGCCCCGGCCGCGCTCACTGAACCCGTTGCGTGGGGAGGGGGGGGGGGCCTTGGCCGGGCTAATGAGCAAGATGGCAGGGTTTGACCCGCGGAGATTTTTTACACCCGAGGGCCTGGCAGTATTCGCGTTTCTCCCAGATGCACAAGGTGTTCTCAAGGGTTGATTCTGTTGTGGTGGGATAAGTGCTGTTGGCTGGAGTTCAGAGGGCTCCGCATTGGATGGGCGCGATATTGGTGAAGGGGGCAGCCCAGAAGTCAGGGTGGAGGATGGATGTGGGGTTATTGGTGGATCGGAGCTTCTGTGACAAGATAGGGAAGGTGATTGATGAATATGCGGGGTTCAATTGCACGGGGGAGGTCTCACCATCGGTGGTCTGGGAGGCTCGGAAGGCGGTGATGAGGGGGGAGGTGATTTTGTTTAAGGCCAAGGTGGATAGGGAACAGAGGGAGGAATACTAATGATTGATAGAAGAGACTTTGGAGGTGGATGGGAAGTACGCAGGGGACCCTGACAAAGAGAAAGAAGATGCAGGCGAGGTTTGACCTATTGTCCATGGGGAAAACAGTGCATCAATTGCGAAGGATGAGGAAAGCTGTCTATGAGTATGGGGATAAAGAAGGGCGTATGTTGGCAGATCAGCGCCGGGGCCCTTGGCCCTATCAAGGGAGATAGTTCAGATGCGGGACAAGACAGGAGAATTGGTGGTGCCTTCGGAACAGATTAACAAGGTTTTTGAGGAGTTTTTTTTTTTTTTTTTTAACGATACAGCGCAGTACAGGCCCTTCGGCCCACGATGTTGCACCGAAACAAAAGCCATCTAACCTACACTATGCCATTATCCATATGTTTATCCAATAAACTTTTAAATGCCCTCAATGTTGGCGAGTTCACTACTGTAGCAGGTAGGGCATTCCACGGCCTCACTACTCTTTGCGTAAAGATTTATAGGGACTTGCACAAGTCGGTGGCACCAGAGGATGAGTGGAAGATGAGGGAGTTCCTGGGTTGGTTGGAGTGCCCGAAGTTGGGTGAGGTGGAGAGGGTAGAGCTGGAGGAGCTAATGGGGGTGTAAGAGGTAAAGGTGGCAATCGGGAGGATGCAGGCGGGGAAGGTGGCAGGGTCAGATGGGTTCCCAGCTGAATTTTATAAAAGATTTACGGATAGGTTGGCACCGTTGATGGTGGAAATATTCGAGGACGTGATGGACAGGAAGGTCTTGCCACAAACGATGGGGCAGGCCTTGATCTCGCTGTTGCTTAAGGACAGGATCCAGAGTAGTGTGGGTCATAGAGGCCTATATTTCAGCTGAATGTAGACGCCAAGATATTGTCAAAGGTGCTAGTGTTAAGGTTGGAGTGGTGGCATCTGAGGGTGATTGTGGAGAAATCATATGGGGTTCGTGCAGGGCAGACATTTGTTATTGAATATGAGGACGTTGTTGAATGTGGTGCTTTCTCCGGCAGAGGGAAGAGAAATGGAGGTGGTGGTGGTGTTAGATGCGGGGATGGCGTTTGATCAGGTAGAGTGGAGTTATTCAATGGCGGTGTTGGAGAAATTTGGGACTGGGCCGAAGTTTGTGGCATGGTGCAGCTGTTGTATAAGGCGTCTATGGCAAGCGTGCGCATGAATAATATGAATTGCATCGGGGAATGTGGGAGGGGTGTCTCATGTCTCCCTTCTGTTCGCATTGGCTATAGCACCCTTGGCCATTGCGCTGAGCTCGGGGTTGAGGAGGGGGTAGTGAGGGGGGGTGGAGCATAGGGTGTCCTTCTTTGCGATGACTTGTTGTTATACATTTTGGAGCCGAGCTCTTTGGTGCGGGACTTACGGTTTGCTTCAGACATTTGGGACGTTTTCAGTGAATAAATTGAATTTAGGGAAAAGTGACATTATGGTCTCTCCTCTGGGGGTAGAGGGGCTGCCATTTTGCTTGACAGCATATCCCTTCAGGTATCCTGGGATGCAGGCATCCTGGGACTGGGCAGGTCTCTGGAAGTTCAATTTCACTAGGTTGGTGGGGAGGGTGATGGCCGACTTGTTGAAGTGGGACAATCTTCCTCTGTTGTTGGTAAGCCGGGTACAGGGAGTAAATATCAATATTTTACCGTGATTCGTGTTTTTGCTTCAGTGCCTTCCTGTCTTTCTGCCCAATTCTTTTTTCAGGCAGTGGACAGGCTGATCTCCTCATTTGTCTGGTCAGGGAAGGTGGCGAGGATAGGAAGGTGATACTGCAGAGGGGACAGCAGGCGGTGGGGTCTGGACCTCCCGGGCGCGATTCTCCGCTCGCGGGACACACCCCCCGTGCCATCGTGAACGCCGTCGCGTTTCATGACGGCGTGAAACGGGCACGGGCAGTAGCGATTGTGCCCCCACAGGAGGCCAGCACGGCGCTGGAGCAGTTCATGCCCAATGGCGGACCTACATTTTTGGGGCCCTGAAGCTTGAACTGTTATGGGGGTCCCTTCGCAACCAGCAACGAGGTCTGGGTAACCACTGTTATCTTCTTCAATGGGGTTGTTCCACGACAGATCACCAACATTTAAAAAAAAATTTAACCACCACATCTCAGATTTTGATTTAAATTGCTGTACTGGATTATCTCACATGCCAAAGTCACTGGTGTGAATACATATTTCCTATGCCTTATAGTTTTCGAGTTATGGGGGGATAAAAATGAGGGAAATGTTATATACATGCATGATGCATCATAGAATGATGAAATAAAACACAGAAAAGACCACAGTCAATATAATCTTTTATTGATCTTATTGAAACATATAAAATTATGAAGGGAATAGATAGGATAGATGCGGGCAGGTTGTTTCCACTGGTCGGGGAAAGCAGAACGAGGGGGCATAGCCTCAAAATAAGGGGAAGTAGATTTAGGACTGAGTGTAGGAGGAACTTCTTCACCCAAAGGGTTGTGAATCTCTGGAATTCCTTGCCCAGTGAAGCAGTTGAGGCTCCTTCTTTAAATGTTTTTAAGAAAAAGATAGATACCTTTCTAAAGAATAAAGGGATTCGGGGATATGGTGTACGGGCCGGAGAGTGGAGCTGAGTCCACAAAGATCAGCCATGATCTCATTAAATGGCGGAGCAGGCTCGAGGGGCCAGATGGCCTACTCCTGTTCCTAGTTCTTATGTTCTTATGTTATTATTTTAGACACCTATGAATACATACGACATGAAGCACATTTTACAAAATGCTCTTTTTTCTGTTTTTTCTAGCAACGTAATCACGTACAGTTTTGTCATATGAGAGCTTCCTTGCAATGTCATTTTCTAGAGACAATATGCATAAAGAATTTAAGCGCTCTTCCGTCATGGTAGACCAAAATTTGTTCTTTATAAAGGATAGCTTTGAAAAATTCCTTTCTGCTTCACAGCTCGTGATAGGCATTGTCAAGTACAGCTTAAGCGCAGTAGTAATATTGGGGAACACTTCAATTAGGTGTTGCTCATAAATAAGCTGAAGAACTTCTGCGCATTGCATTTTAGATGGCGTGTTTTGATCTGTGTTCTGGGATTTCCTAAGGTGCAAATATTCTTTGAACTGATAACACTCGTTTACTAATTTGTGGTCAATATCATCTTTGTAATACGATATTATAAGTTTAATACTGTCCTCATCAATTTCAGAACTGTTCACCAATTCTGAGAGGAACTTGAACCTTTTCGCAATCTGCTCATATGGGTCAATCCTCTTGCGTAACTGGGTTATCAAGCAGTCATGGAGTTGATATAGAACTTCTATCCTAAATTTGTCAGGTCCTCTCAAAGAAGCATTACCACTTGTTCCTTCTGAAAATGTCCTTGTGCCAATGCGTTTGGAAGCATCAGAATAACTTGAGGTGATATCTTCACACAAACCTTTTGCTTCTGATTGGTAGTGTGCAATCATATCGGCTGAATTTTCTCTGAGTTCTTTAACAAATGAAACTAAAGATGATAGCAGAAGATAACCTTCAAATACATGTCTATAATGAACATTGGTGCTGTGAGACCTGTATCACAGACTCTATAATGAACACTGGTACAGTGAGACCTGTATGTTTGACTGGATTATAAACACTGATACAGTAAGACCTGTATCTCTCTCTGCATAATGAACACTGGTACAGTGAGACCTGTATCTCTGACTCTATAATGAACATTGGTACAGTGAGATCTGTATCTCTGACTCTATAATGAACTAAGGCCCAGGGAGACCTGTATCTCTAACTCTATAATGAACATTGGTAGAGTGACATCTGTATCTCTGACTATAATAAACATTGGTACAGTGAGACCTGTATCTCTGACTCTATAATGAGCACTGGCACAGTGAGACATGTATCTCTGACTATAATGAACATTGGTACAGTAAGACCTGTATCTCTGACTCTATAATGAACATTGGCAGAGTGAGACCTGTATCTCTGACTTTATAATGAACATTGGCAGAGTGAGACCTGTATCTCTGAGTCTATAATGAACATTGGTTCAGTGAGACCTGTATCTCTGACTATAATGAACATTGGTACAGTGAGACCAGTATCTCCAAATTTTATGAACATTGGTATAGTGAGATCTATATCTCTGACTCTATAATGGACATTGGTACAGTGAGACCTGTATCTCTGACTCTATAATGAACATTGGTACAGTGAGAGCTGTATCTCTGACTATAATGAACATTGGTACAGTGAGACCTGTATCTCTGACTCTATAATGAGCACTGGCACAGTGAGGCCTGTATGTCTGACTATAATGAACATTGGTACAGAGAGACCTGTATCTCTGACTCTAAAATGAGCACTGGCACAGTGAGGCCTGTATCTCTGACTATAATGCACATTGGTACAGTGAGACCTGTATCTCTGACTGTAATGAACATTGGCACAGTGAGGCCTGTATCTCTGACTGTAATGAACATTGGCACAGTGAGGCCTGTATCTCTGACTGAAATGAACATTGGCACAGTGAGGCCTGTATCTCTGACTGTAATGAACATTGGTACAGTGAGACCTGTATCTCTGACTCTATAATGAGCACTGGCACAGTGAGGCCTGTATCTCTGACTGTAATGAACATTGGTACAGTGAGACCTGTATCTCTGACTCTATAATGAGCACTGGCACAGTGAGGCCTGTATCTCTGACTATAATGAACATTGGTACAGAGAGACCTGTATCTCTGGCTCTATAATGAACATTGGTACAGTGAGACCTGTATCTCTGACTCTAAAATGAGCACTGGCACAGTGAGGCCTGTATCTCTGACTATAATGCACATTGGTACAGTGAGACCTGTATCTCTGACTGTAATGAACATTGGCACAGTGAGGCCTGTATCTCTGACTGTAATGAACATTGGCACAGTGAGGCCTGTATCTCTGACTGAGATGAACATTGGCACAGTGAGGCCTGTATCTCTGACTGTAATGAACATTGGTACAGTGAGACCTGTATCTCTGACTCTATAATGAGCACTGGCACAGTGAGGCCTGTATCTCTGACTGTAATGAACATTGGTACAGTGAGACCTGTATCTCAGACTCTATAATGAGCACTGGCACAGTGAGGCCTGTATCTCTGACTGTAATGAACATTGGTGCAGTGAGACCTGTATCTCTGACTCTATAATGTGCACTGGTACAGTGAGACCTGTATCTCTAACTCTATAATGAACTCGGGCACAGTGAGACCTGTATCTCTGACTATAATGAACATTGGTGCAGTGAGACCTGTATCTCTGACTCTATAATGTGCACTGGTACAGTGAGACCTGTATCTCTGACTCTATAATGAACTCGGGCACAGTGAGACCTGTATCTCTGACTATAATGAACATTGGTACAGTGAGACCTGTATCTCTGACGATAATGAACATTGGTACACTGAGACCTGTATCTCTGACTCTATAATGAGCACTGGCACAGTGAGGCCTGTATCTCTGACTATAATGAACATTGGTGCAGTGAGACCTGTATCTCTGACTATAATGAACATTGGTACAGTGAGAACTATATCTCTGACTCTATAATGAACATTGGTACAGTGAGATCTGTATCTCTGACTCTATAATGAACATTGGTACAGTGAGGCCTGTATCTCTGACTCTATAATGAACATTAGCACAGTGAGACCTGGATCTCTGACTCTATAATGAACATTGGTACAGTGAGATCTGTATCTCTGACTCTATAATGAACATTGGTACAGTGAGGCCTGTATCTCTGACTATAAAGAACATTGGTTCAGTGAGGCCTGTATCTCTGACTCTATAATGAACATTGGTACAGTGAGACCTGTATCTCTGAATTTTATGAACATTGGTACAGTGAGACCTGTATCTCTGATTCTATAATGAACATTGTTACAGTGAGACCTGTATCTCTGACTCTATAATGAACATTGGTACAGTGAGGCCTGTATCTCTGACTATAAAGAACATTGGTTCAGTGAGGCCTGTATCTCAGACTCTATAATGTGCACTGGTACAGTGAGACCTGTATCTCTGACTCTATAATGAACTCGGGCACAGTGAGACCTGTATCTCTGACTATAATGAACATTGGTACAGTGAGACCTGTATCTCTGACGATAATGAACATTGGTACACTGAGACCTGTATCTCTGACTCTATAATGAGCACTGGCACAGTGAGGCCTGTATCTCTGACTATAATGAACATTGGTGCAGTGAGACCTGTATCTCTGACTGTAATGGACATTGGTACAGTGAGATCTATATCTCTGACTCTATAAGGTGCACTGGTACAGTGAGACCTGTATCTCTGAATCTATAATGAACATTGGCACAGTGAGGCCTGTATCTCTGACTGTAATGGATATTGGCACAGTGAGGCCTGTATCTCTGAGTGTAATGAACATTGGTACAGTGAGATCTATATCTCTGACTCTATAATGAACATTGGTACAGTGAGACCTGTATCTCTGACTATAAAGAACATTGGTTCAGTGAGACCTGTATCTCTGACTCTATAATGAACATTCGTACAGTGAGACTTGTATCTCTGACTCTGTAATGAACATTGGCACAGTGAGACCTGTATCTCTGACTATAAAGAACATTGGTTCAGTGAGACCTGTATCTCTGACTATAATGAACATTGGTACAGTGAGCTCTCTATCTCTGACTCTATAATGAACATTGGTACAGTGAGACCTGTATCTCTGACTATAAAGAACATTGGTTCAGTGAGACCTGTATCTCTGACTCTATAATGAACTTTGGCACAGTGAGACCTGTATCTCTGACTATAATGAACATTGGTACAATGAGATCTGTATCTCTGACTCTATAATGAACATTGGTACACTGAGACCTGTATCTCTGACTCTATAATGAGCACTGGCACAGTGAGGCCTGTATCTCTGACTATAATGAACATTGGTACAGTGAGACCAGTATCTCTGACTCTATAATGAGCACTGGCACAGTGAGACCTGTATCTCTGACTGTAATGAACATTGGCACAGTGAGGCCTGTATCTCTGACTATAATGAACATTGATGCAGTGAGACCTGTATCTCTGACTCTATAAGGTGCACTGGTACAGTGAGACCTGTATCTCTGATTCTATAATGGACTCTGGCACAGTGAGACCTGTATCTCTGAATCTATAATGAACATTGGCACAGTGAGGCCTGTATCTCTGACTGTAATGGACATTGGCACAGTGAGGCCTGTATCTCTGAGTGTAATGAACATTGGTACAGTAAGATCTATATCTCTGACTCTATAATGAACATTGGTACAGTGAGACCTGTATCTCTGACTATAAAGAACATTGGTTCAGTGAGACCTGTATCTCTGACTCTATAATGAACATTCGTACAGTGAGACTTGTATCTCTGACTCTATAATGAACATTGGCACAGTGAGACCTGTATCTCTGACTATAAGGAACATTGGTTCAGTGAGACCTGTATCTCTGACTATAATGAACATTGGTACAGTGAGATCTATATCTCTGACTCTATGATGAACTTTGGTACAGTGAGATCTGTATCTCTGACTATAAAGAACATTGGTGCAGTGAGACCTGTATCTCTGACTCTATAAGTTGCACTGGTACAGTGAGACCTGTATCTCTGATTCTATAATGAACTCTGGCACAGTGAGACCTGTATCTCTGACTCTATAATGAACATTGGCACAGTGAGGCCGGTATCTCTGACTGTAATGGACATTGGCACAGTGAGGCCTGTATCTCTGAGTGTAATGAACATTGGTACAGTGAGATCTATATCTCTGACTCTATAATGAACATTGGAACAGTGAGACCTGTATCTCTGACTAGAAAGAACATTGGTTCAGTGAGACCTGTATCTCTGACTCTATAATGAACATTCGTACAGTGAGACTTGTATCTCTGACTCTATAATGAACATTGGTTCAGTGAGACCGGTATCTCTGACTATAAAGAACATTGGTTCAGTGAGACCTGTATCTCTGACTATAATGAACATTGGTACAGTGAGAACTATATCTCTGACTCTATAATGAACATTGGTACAGTGAGATCTGTATCTCTGACTCTATAATGAACATTGGTACAGTGAGGCCTGTATCTCTGACTCTATAATGAACATTGGTACAATGAGATCTGGATCTCTGACTCTATAATGAACATTGGTACAGTGAGATCTGTATCTCTGACTCTATAATGAACATTGGTACAGTGAGGCCTGTATCTCTGACTATAAAGAACTTTGGTTCAGTGAGGCCTGTATCTCTGACTCTATAATGAACATTGGTACAGTGAGACCTGTATCTCTGAATTTTATGAACATTGGTACAGTGAGACCTGTATCTCTGATTCTATAATGAACATTGTTACAGTGAGACCTGTATCTCTGACTATAATGAACATTGGTGCAGTGAGACCTGTATCTCTGACTCAATAATGTGCACTGGTACAGTGAGACCTGTATCTCTGACTCTATAATGAACTCGGGCACAGTGAGACCTGTATCTCTGACTATAATGAACATTGGTACAGTGAGACCTGTATCTCTGACGATAATGAACATTGGTACACTGAGACCTGTATCTCTGACTCTATAATGAGCACTGGCACAGTGAGGCCTGTATCTCTGACTATAATGAACATTGGTGCAGTGAGACGTGTATCTCTGACTGTAATGGACATTGGTACAGTGAGATCTATATCTCTGACTCTATAAGGTGCACTGGTACAGTGAGACCTGTATCTCTGAATCTATAATGAACATTGGCACAGTGAGGCCTGTATCTCTGACTGTAATGGACATTGGCACAGTGAGGCCTGTATCTCTGTCTATAATGAACATTGGTACAGTGAGACCTGTATCTCTGACTATAAAGAACATTGGTTCAGTGAGACCTGTATCTCTGACTCTATAATGAACATTCGTACAGTGAGACCTGTATCTCTGACTATAAAGAACATTGGTTCAGTGAGACCTGTATCTCTGACTCTATAATGAACATTCGTACAGTGAGACCTGTATCTCTGACTCTATAATGAACTTTGGCACAGTGAGACCTGTATCTCTGACTATAATGAACATTGGTACAGTGAGACCTGTATCTCTGACTCTATAATGAACATTGGTACAATGAGATCTGTATCTCTGACTCTATAATGAACATTGGTACACTGAGACCTGTATCTCTGACTCTATAATGAGCACTGGCACAGTGAGGCCTGTATCTCTGACTATAATGAACATTGGTACAGTGAGACCAGTATCTCTGACTCTATAATGAGCACTGGCACAGTGAGACCTGTATCTCTGACTGTAATGAACATTGGCACAGTGAGGGCTGTATCTCTGACTATAATGAACATTGATGCAGTGATACCTGTATCTCTGACTCTATAAGGTGCACTGGTACAGTGAGACCTGTATCTCTGATTCTATAATGAACTCTGGCACAGTGAGACCTGTATCTCTGAATCTATAATGAACATTGGCACAGTGAGGCCTGTATCTCTGACTGTAATGAACATGGGCACAGTGAGGCCTGTATCTCTGACTGTAATGGACATTGGCACAGTGAGGCCTGTATCTCTGAGTGTAATGAACATTGGTACAGTGAGATCTATATCTCTGACTCTATAATGAACATTGGTACAGTGAGACCTGTATCTCTGACTATAAAGAACATTGGTTCAGTGAGACCTGTATCTCTGACTCTATAATGAACATTCGTACAGTGAGACTTGTATCTCTGACTCTATAATGAACACTGGCACAGTGAGACCTGTATCTCTGACTATAAAGAACATTGGTTCAGTGAGACCTGTATCTCTGACTATAAAGAACATTGGTTCAGTGAGACCTGTATCTTTGACTCTATAATGAACATTCGTACAGTGAGATCTGTATCTCTGACTATAAAGAACATTGGTGCAGTGAGACCTGTATCTCTGACTCTATAAGTTGCACTGGTGCAGTGAGACCTGTATCTCTGATTCTATAATGAACTCTGGCACAGTGAGACCTGTATCTCTGATTCTATAATGAACATTGGTACAGTGAGACCTGTATCTCTGACTCTATAATGAACATTGGCACAGTGAGGCCTGTATCTCTGACTGTAATGGACATTGGCACAGTGAGGCCTGTATCTCTGAGTGTAATGAACATTGGTACAGTGAGATCTATATCTCTGACTCTATAATGAACATTGGAACAGTGAGACCTGTATCTCTGACTAGAAAGAACATTGGTTCAGTGAGACCTGTATCACTGACTCTATAATGAACATTCGTACAGTGAGACTTGTATCTCTGACTGTATAATGAACATTGGTTCAGTGAGACCGGTATCTCTGACTATAAAGAACATTGGTTCAGTGAGACCTGTATCTCTGACTATAATGAACATTGGTACAGTGAGAACTATATCTCTGACTCTATAATGAACATTGGTACAGTGAGATCTGTATCTCTGACTCTATAATGAACATTGGTACAGTGAGGCCTGTATCTCTGACTCTATAATGAACATTAGCACAGTGAGACCTGGATCTCTGACTCTATAATGAGCACTGGTACAGTGAGACCTGTCTGTATAATGTTTCACCAGATACATTGTGGTTTTGTCTCACGCACAGGACTGCAAAGGTTTTTTTTCTTTTGTCTGTTTATCATTGATTGTCAAGTGCAGCAATCACAACATGTTACGGCAAACCTGAGAACTCATGAAACAAAAGCAGAGGCTGCATGGGCCACCGTACACACTCACAACATCCCAAGTGTCGGAGAACAAAATGAAATATGTACATTGAAAATCATATCTGGGCATATTGGAGCTGACAGCACAGGACCAGGGTGTTAACACAGCGCATCGCACTTGTGTACGAATTACACAGCAACAGATAGAGTTCTGCTGGTAAAAACTGAGATGACGGCTGGGATAGTGAAATAGCATTCCTCCGATACACAGTTGCCAAATATGTGACCCTAGTGAAACTGACCAAGTGAACAGTGCATGAGGGGAGAGCAGTCCCGTGAGCCAGGCCACATCAGCATTCTTTGAATACCCAATTACACACACACTGGCATTAACACAAACACTTACGCGGGGTGACACACTTCATCGAGACACATCTACATTAGGAAGTGGAGGCAAATTTTGATCCTCAGCCTGTCCTGATCGCATTTTTGCAGCAGAATAATCGCTTTCCTTTTAAACTGGGACCCAGCACTGACTTATCTGCTGTCAGTGAAGTCCTGCCAATTAATTTATGACTGCCTTGTAAAGTCGCTTCTGGGGCCCCTCCGGGATTAGGGGCCCTGAAGTTTAAGCTTCATTAGTTTCATAGTAGATCCGCCCCTGTTCATGCTGCTCCAGCCTTACTTCCTGGCGCGCACCGGGGGCGGCGCCAACCCGCGCATGCGCGGTGGCCTTACTGAATGCTCCGGCCCGACGCATCATGGCGCAGGGGTTCAGGGGCCGGACGGGCAACAAAGTAGGACCGGGATGGGAGAGGCCAGCCAGCTGATCGGTGGGCCCCGATCGCGCGCCTGACCCCATCGGAGGCACCCCCCCCTCCCCGGGGACAGAGCCCCCCTCCCCCCCCACAGGCCGCCCTCCCGACCCTTCGGCAGTTCCCGCCGGCAGCGACCAGGTGTGGACGGCGCCGACTCTGCTTTATTCGCGCGGCCCATTCGGGCCGGAGAATCGGCTGCCCTGCCACGTAGAGTGGCCCACGACCGGCGGCACACCAAATGCGCCGGCGCAAATGGCGGCCATTCTCCGCGTGCCGGCGTCGAGGCGGCGTGGCGCGGTTGCGCCGATTCTCCGGGCCGGCGCGGGGCTGGGCATTATGTATGAGGATGGAGGCGGGCTCATATAGGCTGTCAGGGCTGCAGGCGGTTGCAACGGCGCCGTTCCTACTGGCCCCAGGGAAGTACTAGTGAGTCCAGTGGTGTTGGCCATGCTGAATTTCTGGAGGCTGTTTCGGTTGCATTTTAAGTTGGGAGCACGATTGGGGTTTTGCTGGTTAGGGGGAATCATGGGTTTGAGCCAGGGGGCTGGATGCGAGGTTCCAGGGATGAGAAGGGGATTAAGAAAATTAAGAATCAGTTTCTGTTTCTAATCATCAGACAACCTACGTTTCTAGCAATTAATTCTGATCTTGTTGTATTGTTTACAACACTTGGTGCAAACTATTGAATAACCCCAAGTTATTTAGCATACAAAAAAAAATCAAATTGTCAGTTTACAGTAACTGATGGCTAGCCATGCTCGATAATAAAGAAATGCTTTAGATCATATAGTTGTTTCATAAAAATGAAACAATTCCAGTGAAAGCACTTGAATGGCAATGTTTTATTAAGCATGCCTGATGATTGTAATGTGTCTGATAAATCGTAGAAGCTCAGTTACAGTTTGCTTGAAGGGAAGTAGGACTAAATCATACCAACGTATCAGCCCAGTGATAAAGTGCAGCGATGGGATTTAGCAACAGAATTGACTGAACTAACTCAACAAAATTTCAAACACTTCAAAACCATTTACATAATAGCTTTGCATCGAATGGAGTCTGTAGACCTTCTGCATCTCAATTCCATTTACTCACCTTGGTCCATATCTGCAGGTTCTAATGCAGGTAGGGAATATACAGTGAATGGTAGAACCCTCAAGAGTATTGAAAGTCAGAGAGATCTAGGTGTACAGGTCCACAGGTCACTGAAAGAGGCAACACAGGTGGAGAAGCATACGGCATGCTTGCCTTCGTGGGCCGGGACATTAACCTTAGTTAGGCCACACTTGGAGTAGAGTGTTCAATTCTGGTCTCCACACTACCAGAAGGATGTGGAGGCTTTAGAGAGGGTGCAGAAGAGATTTACCAGAATGTTGCCTGGTATGGAGGCAATTAGCTATGAGGAGCGGTTGAATAAACTTGGTTTGTTCTCACTGGAACGACGGAGGTTGAGGGGCGACCTGATAGAGGTCTACAAAATTATGAGGGGCATAGACAGAGTGGATAGTCAGAGGCTTTTCCCCAGGGTAGAGGGGTCAATTACTAGGGGGCATAAGTTTAAGGTGCGAGGGGCAAGGTTTAGAGTAGATGTACGAGGCAAGTTTTTTACACAGAGAGTAGTGGGTGCCTGGAACTCGCTGCCGGAGGAGGTGGTGGAAGCAGGGACGATAGTGACATTTAAGGGGCATCTTGACAAATACATGAATAGGGTGGGATAGAGGGATACGGACCCAGGAAGTGTAGTAGATTGTAGATTAGTCGGGCAGCATGGTCGGCACGGGCTTGGAGGGCTGAATAGCCTGTTCCTCTGCTGTACTTTTATTTGTTCTTTGCAGGGGGGTAGGGGTCCTATGTAATCTATCTGCAAATTCGTCCAGGGGCCATTAACGGGGCGGGTGTGACTAAGCTGAGCCTTTCTTGCATATCTGTCCGGATTGTTTTGGGCACAGATCAAGCAATTTTCAATGTAGTGAGTAACATCGGCTTTTAAATCAGGCCACCAGCAGAGAGGTCTGAGGTGGGTTAGGGTGGGTGCAATGCCTTGGTGTCCATGATTGTCATGGAACTGACAAATAATCTTGTTCCTGTCCTGGCTGGGAACTACATAAATGCCTTCTTTCAAAATTACACCGTCATGTGTGGTGATTGTGTTCTTAAACTTGTCATACGGGGCTGGGAAGGTTCCTTTTAAAACTTCCCTGAGTTTTTCATCTTCCTTCTGGGCCTTTGCTAGGTCCTGAATGTTGGTCTGTGAGACCTGAACCGCGTGTACTGGGGTGCTCTCGGGGGGGGGGGGGGGGGGTTCCAAAAGTAGCCATGCCTGGAACCTGCCTTCGGTAGGGCGTCTGCTTTAACGTTACCAGGGTGGGAAGAACGGTGATGACTGCGAACCTTAATTATGCCGTATTTCCTATCTTTAGCTGTCTCTAGGATATGCCGGAGTAATGGGGCTGAGGGTAGGGGCTTTCCCTCTGCGGAAACAAATTCTCTAGTTTTCCACAGGGGTAGGAATTCCGTTAAACTATTACAGACATATAAACTGTCCGAATATATGTCTGCTGGGGTCGGAAACGAGTCAGGGTGGTCTACAGTGCACGCAATGGCTGCCAGTTCTGCTGCCTGCGAGCCGAGATGTCCTGGCAACTGAATGAAATCTCCTTGACATAGATGCCGCAACCGGTGATTCTCTTTCCATTCAAACTGTGGAGGAGCCATCCACATAAATTTTAAGGGGTGCGCACGTGTCTGTGGGCTGGGGTCTCTGGGGTGTAGTACCTGCTTTCCTGGGAGCTAACTTAGGTATAAATGGGCCTGTGTTGTGTTTTGTGGTGATGATCTCACACTCATGTGGGGTCCCTGCATATTGCAAATTATCGGCTAGGGAAGTGTCAGTCTTGGTTCTTTTAACGTAATGTCCCGTCCCTGTAAAAGAAGGGTCCAACGGGCTGCGTGGATTTGGCTGACTGTGCCATCTTTAAGTCGACCGTCTAATAATAGCTGTGTTGGGGTGTGTTCAGTGAGAATGGTGATGGGGTTGAGTCCTGTAATGTAGGCGAAGTACTGTACTGCCCCAAAAACTGCGAACAGGTGCCTTTCGCAGGCGGAAATTCCTTGCTCGACAGGATCTAACACACGTGAGGCGTATGCCACGGGGCGTAATTGGTCATGGCGTTCCTGGAGGAGTACGGCCGAAAGGGTTCGGTCGGTGCTTGGAACTTCGATTGCATACGGGGAAAGTGGATCTGGGACCTGTGCTGAGGGCTCTCTTTAAAGCATCCACGGCATCCGTATGCTGTGGAAGCCATTCCCAAGGTGCCTGCTTCTTGAGAAGTTTGGATAGGTGCGCTGCTTTTGTGGCAAAACCGTCGATATGGTTTCAGCAGTAGCCAACCAGTCCTAAAAATGACCGGAGGGCTGAGACATTATGGGGAAGGGGCAATTTGGCGATCGAGTCAATTCTCTTTTGCTCCATCTCGCGTTTACCATGAGTGATTATTGTACCCAATTAAATCACTTTTTCCTGCAAAATCTGGACCTTCTTGGGGTTGACTTTACATCCAATCTGTCCTAGGAGTTCAGCAAGAAGCGAAATGTGCTCTCCCTTTGTGTCTGTCTGTAGTAGCAAGTCATCTACATACTGGACCAGACAATCGGGGCGGGATAAGTTTGCTAGTCCATTTGCCAGCTGTCGGAGGAAAATGGAGGGGGAGTTATGGAAGCCTTGTGGAAGGCACGTCCACGTGTATTGTTGTCCCTGTAATGTAAAGGCGAATTTGTACTGGCACGCTTTATACAATGGAATGGACCAAAAGCTGTTGCTAATGTCCAAAACCAAAAAAAATTTTGACTGGAGTCCTTGTTTGAGCATGGTCTCGGGACTCGTGGCTACGGTGGGGGCTGCTGCTGGGGTTACTTTGTTCAGTTCCCGGTAATCAATGGTCAGTCGCCATGATCCATCCGGTTTCCTGATGGGCCAAATTGGTGCGTTATTTGTGGAGGCTACTGATCTGAGTACGCCTTGATCAAGCAAACTGTCTATTACTTTGGAGATTTCACCCTCTGCCTCTTGGGGAAAACCGTACTGCTTTTGGGTCTGGGGTGGGGACCTGTAATGTTCACCAAGCCAGCTATTTTGCCACAGTTATGCTTGTGCTGTGCAAATGCTGCTTTGTGTTGCTGCAGGACTTCCCTAACCTGTCTGTCCTGACTAATGGCTCGAGGGTCGAACCAGAAGTCTCCTACTGAGCTAATCCTGTTTTCATAGTCTCCAACTGTGAACGTGGCGGGGGCTCGTGCTGCCTTTGCCATTCTCCATACACATTTATTAACTGGATCAAAAGAGAGGTTGTTGGAGCTCATAAAATCGATTCCTAGGATGTGTTCAGCTGTCTGGGGTAGATCGACCAAAACTACGGGGTGTTTAGTTGTAATATTCCCTATTTGTATCGCTACAGGGGCTGTGATGTGTCCTTGTTGTAATAGACCTGCAAAGCCGCTGAGTGTAATGGTGTCAGTTGTGGGCCACGTGGCTCGCTGGAACATCGTGGAGAATTGAGTGTGGTGCGGGACCTTCCTGTGTCCCAAAGAAATTCTACGGGTGTCCCTGGACTTTGCCTGCTACGACTGGTCTACTGGACTTGTCCCAAAGGGTATCGCAGACCCAAGTTGGGGAGCCCGAACACCGTCAGTCGGTGCCGTTCATGTCTATGATCTCTGAACGGGCGCTAACGCTATGGATTGGCTTTGCCCTATTCTTATTTAGGGTGCCTGTCTGTTGGTTTCTCTGCTGCTTCTGGGGGGCTTGACACTCTCGTGCAAAGTGTCCTAATTGTCCACAGTTGTAACATTCCTGGGATTTAGGCTGCTGTGGGCTGTTCCTGCCCTCATTTACCCATGCGGGGTTCTGGTGCGCTTTAACTGGATTCATGTCTGCCTGCTCTTCCTCGGGTTTCGCAAATGTGGTTTTGCCTTGGACTGATTGCTCCCAAGTGTGGGACAATCTCTTCAAAACCCATTTTTCGTTGTGGGGCTCGTCTGAGGGGTCGTAATTTGTGCAAGCTCTCTGTCCTGCCTCTGGCGCATGAGAGACTAGGATGCTAGTCCATTTGGCCATATTATCCGCGGACAAATGGACGCGGGCTAACTCTCCGAAAACCGCTGTAAAATGTATCCACAAGCGTCCAGCAAATGCTGTGGGGTGATCTGTTTTCATTTGCCGACACTTGTTTAGGCCTTCTACGGGGTCTCCTCTGTTATAGCCGATCGCATCCAGGATCGCTGTGTGCATCTCTTGGAGTGTGCCTCCTCCTACATTCTGTGGGTCGGGAAGGGCTGCCACGACTGACGGGTCGAGGCTTAAAACTGTGAGCTTCACTTGCTCCTTTTCATCCAGGCTGTACATGGTAGCCTGCTGTTTAACTCTAGCAAAAAACTGGTGGGGGTCTGATGTGGAAAGGAACAGTGTAATTTTTCCACACGCATCCCGTAATTGGGTCACGGTTAATGGGGTTGTATATAGGAAATGTGCGTTTCCTTCTGCTGCGGCCCTGCGGTGTATGGTTACAGGGTTCATGGGGGGGTGTTCTCCTGTTCAGTCGGGGGTTGGGGTGCTTTTCTCTTCTGGGGTTTTTCTTGCGTGCATGTCCCATGTACGTATCTGTGCGCAGTTTCATTTAACTCCTGCCAATCGGGGCCGTTTCCCTGGTCTAACTGGGGTCCAAACGAATTTTGAAACCCATTCTGGACAGAAAGCAGAGATTGCAATTCTGCAATTTGCTTCCGGCACTTTGCGTGATCTACTGAACTCTGCCTTTGTCCCGTCGTGGAAGTGTGGAGCGCTCGTAGGGCTGCTTTCAAATCATTGCACTGTGTCTGCAATTTCTCTACCTGTTGCTCGGTTTCTTGTCTTGCCAAGACCGCACGTTGCGTGTCCTGGTAGGCCTTATCATATTGGATCTGAAAACTACTCAAATGGGCGAGACAAGACTGGTGTGCCTTCTTGGCATCATCCACCTCTCTGTCCCTCGCTGCTAACTGTTCTCTCAAATCTTTATTCTTCTCGCTCACATTTCCCTCACTATTTCTGTCTCTCTCCTCAATCTCTCTACGGAGCATCCTAACGACCTCCTCTGTGCCTCGCAATTGTGCCAAGCAGGACACGATTGCCATTGGCTTGCGAGCTTTCCCTGAGCTCTTCCTGTGGATCTCTGACAGGTTCTCCCACCAAGTATGTCCTATACTCCGGGGACCTGTTTCATCATTCGCGCAGAATTCACTCCAAAGGGGCCATCCTTTCCCTTTGAGGTACTTTCTGATTTCCTCTTCCCATACAGGACATTGTCCTACTCGACTGGTCGTTGTGACCTCGAATTCTTGGGGGTTCATAAGGCGTTCCATTGCCTTCATTGCCATTTTCTCTATCTGGGTTCTCTACTGAATTTGGAACAGGGGGTGATAAATTGGTGATGTAAACACGGGTACGGCTTTCGCTAATTTCCGGCCTACAAAACTCCTGACAGTTTTACGCAACAAAATCTCTCAGGTTTACCTTATATCCCTGTTAGTACGCATGCATTAACACACTTCCGAATCTCGGAGGTTTGATCAGTATTGTTCTCACACTTGTGGTTTTTCTGTTTCCAATTGGATTCCAATTCAAATTTGGGTCGAGTCCCGTCAGAGGTCGCCAGTAAATGTTGCTAATTGTGTTTCTCTTTATTTGGCTCTGAATATGGCGGCCAATATGGTCGCCTTCCTTAATTCTAATTACGTTTTGCTCTAGAGTTTCCCGGTATCTCTTGATACCGCCACAAGGTTCAAACCAAATACTGATCAAAGACTCGATACACCAGTTAGTTAGTTCAAAGTCAAATGCTTATTTATTTACGCACACAGTTAAATATAATCATGCACAAATACTACAGACTAAACTATCACTACTGCTAAAGCCTATACTTAGCTTTGGGCGCCCACTCAGTCAGAGGAATAATGGCCGTTGTTCGTTTCTGAGGCTGCTGGGGTCGAAGTGGTGAAGGGGAACAGCTAAGGTCGTCTGTCTGGTAGCCTGCGTTGACCTTGGACTTACTTGTTCTGGTGCAGCTTTTGGGCAGGTCTTGCCTCGGTGAGAGCCAGAGCCAAGAGAACGGTTCTCTCTTGGGGGATCCTTCTTATACCCAAAGGGGCTGCGCGTGCTTTTGGGCGGGCCTTGAACTTGGCCCCAATTAATTGGGCCATTTCTCAATCGTTCCTATCGATTTCATCCAATAAAGGGGTGGGTGCCCTGATGGCTGGACGTGTCCTAGGTGGCCGTTGGCCTGCTTTGTTCTGGCCTCCTCTGGCGCTGGGGTGTCTGCCTTAGTAACGTTTACTTAAATGTTACTGGTTTGTCCCCGGAGATGGCCCATTAGTATGCTAATGGTTTGCAGTTTTGGTCTTGTCTGCGAGCTGCGGCTCTAATCAACAGACAAACCCTGAACCTGCTTGTTTTCTCAGTAGTGTCCATTTTCCCTGCAATCTTTGCAAAGTGTCCATTTTGTAATCGGGAAGTGGCCATCCCAGATGGCTACACCGGGACCAAGGCCTTCAGCACGAGGTCGAGCCCGTCAAAATGGTGGCCCAGGCTTCCAGAAGGCGCTCCTTGAACGGCAATCCTGCGCGCGCAAACCTGAATGCAGGCCACACGCATTTGCGCAGTTCTCCCGAAGATTTGACACGGAAGAAAGGCCTACTGCGTATGCGCGAGCGTGGAGGGACAGCGTCATGACGTGTCCCAGCTGCGGACACGCCCACTTAAAAGGGCAATGTCCAGCTTCTGGAAAACAATGTTTAAAGTGTGGCAAATACAACCACTTTGCCTCACAGTGCAGAGCTGCGCTGCAAATGAAGACAACAAGAGAGAAATGCATGAACTTCAACGTAAAAAGCATAGACTCAACGGAGCAGAAAAAAAAAATGATGAGTATTCCTTGGATGAGGACAACCTCGCTTGTGACAACTCGTTTGTCGTGGACATGATCGAGACAATTGAGGAACATGACGTAACAATCGCCACGCCTCACCCGGTCAACAGCAATGATTCCAGTCGTGAGTGGACTGCGATGTCAAGTCAATGACTTTCCATTAGTCTTCAAGCTTGACACTAGGGCCTCAGCTAACCTCCTCACTAGTAAGGATCTCCATTCGATTCCAGGAGACCATGAAATAATACCCGCTGCATGTCGGCTGAAGGACTACAACGGCAATCAGATCGCCTCAAAGGGATCGTGCCACCTCCGGGTGGACAACAAGACGATACGCAAGCAGCTACGATTCGAGATTGTAGACGACAATAAATCATCACTGTTAGGCGCTCAGGCCTGCAAAGACTTGCGGCTGGTGCAACGCCTTTACATGCACACCCTGGATCCATTAAGCCTGGAAGCTAGAATCCACAGCATGCTACAAGAATACCCCGACGTCTTCAAAGGCATGGGCACCCTACCCTGCCAATACAAAATCATGCTGAAGACAGACACCAAACCCGTCATTCAGCCGCCCAGGAGGGTTCCAACTCCACTGCGGGAGAAGTTGAAAGCGGAACTCAACAGACGGCAGTCACAAGGCGTAATATCGCGAGTCACACAGCCGACTGACTGGGTTCGCTCCATTGTCTGTGTTAAGTAACCTTCTGGAGATCTTCCCATATGCATAGACCCGAAGGACCTGAACCAGAACATTCGCCAGGAACACTACCCCATCCCCAAGGGTGAAGAGATCGCGGCTGAGATGGCGAATGCTCATATCTTCACCAAACTCAACGCCTCGCAGGGATTTTGGCAGATACAGCTCGATGACTCGAGTAGATTACTGTGTACGTTCAACACGCCATTTGGACGTTTCTGCTTCAATCGCATGCCCTTTGGCATTATCTCTGCGTCAGAGATCTTCCACAGGATAATGGAGCAAATGACCGAGGGCATCGAGGGTGTCAGAGTCTATGTGGATGACATCATCGTATGGTCCACCACTGAAGAAGAACACCTCTGTCGTCTGAAGAAGGTGTTTCAGAGGATTCATAAATACGGTTCGAAACTGAACCAGGCAAAATGCACATTTGCGAAGGAGTCTGTAACCTTTTTGGGTGACACCATATCACCTCAGGGTCTCAGCCCTGATTCAACTTCCTCGGCAAGTTCATCCCAAACCTGTCCGCACGGACGGCAGCTTTACGCAATCTCCTATGAAAGACCACTGCGTTTGAGTGGACACAACGTCACCAAAATGAATGGGTGGATCTCAAACAGCAACTAACGAGGGCACCGACCCTTACTTTCTTTGACACAACCAGACCCACCAAGATCCCCACTGATGCCAGCCAGGACGGGATTGGCGCCGTTCTCCTCCATCAGGCCGACTAGTCTGACTGGGTCCCGGTGGCATACGCGTCCAGAGCCATGACCGTAACTCAGTGCAGGTATGCACAAACCGAAAAAGAATGTCTCGGACTCCTCACTGGGATTCTGAAGTTCCAGGACTATGTGTACGGCCTGCCCACGTTCATAGTGGAAACCGACCACAGATGTTGGTCCATATCATAGACAAGGATCTAAATGACATGACACCTCGTCTGCAGCGCATCATGATGAAGCTGCGAAGGTATGATTTCACCCTAGTATACACCCCGTGACGAGACCTTGCCATTGCCGATGCACTGTCCCGATCAATTGGCACTGACAACGCACCGTCAGCCCCTTTCAGAGAAATCGAGGCCCAAACACAGTTATGCAGGGAGAATTTGCCTGCTTCGGATGAGAAGCTTCGCCTAATCTGACAGGAGACGCAGAAAGACGCAACCTTACGGAGGGTGCTGCACCTACTCCAGCACGGTTGGACGAGGGGACAATGTCCACAATTTCAGAATGTCAAGTCAGAACTGATTGACGTTGACGGCCTGCTGCTACGCAATGCGCAGATTGTGTTTCCGGCCACACTCCGCGCCGAGATGCTACGTAAGATTCATGAAGGCCACCTAGGAATTCAGAAATGCAAAAGGCGAGCACGACAGGCTGTGTACTGGCCCGGCATGAATCAAGACATAACGGACATGGTCATGACATGTGACACCTGTCAAAGACATCAACCCGCACAGTGTAAAGAACCACTGCAGCAACACAAACTCACAATGGCACCGTGGACAAAAGTGGGCATTGACCTATTTCATGCCACAGGGCGTGATTACGTCTTGATCATGGACTATTACTCAAACTATCCGGAGGTACTCAAACTCCATGATCTCACGTCTTCATCTGTCATCAAGACGTGCCAGGAGACATTCGTGCGACATGGAATCCCGCGTGAGATAATGTCAGATAATGGTCCCTGCTTCGCGAGCTGGAAATGGAAAGAGTTCTCAGACCGATACAGCTTTCGGCATGTAACATCCAGTCCGCGCTACCCACAGTCAAATGGGAAAGTGGAAAAGGGTGTCCACATTGTTAAACAACTTATTAGCAAGGCAACAGATTCACGCTCAGACATCAACCTAGCGCTATTATCCTACCGAGCAACCCCATTGAGCTCAGGACTGTCGCCAGCACAGATGCTCTTTGGCAGGGACATCTGGACAACCCTCCCGGCGATTCAATTCTGAGACCCCGATAATGCTCTGGTACTCGACAAAATGCAGGTACTACGGTCCAAACAAAAACAATACTACGATCAACATGTGATCCCACTCAAGCCACTGAACATGGGCGACATCGTCAGGATCAGGGACCCAGAAGGCGGATGGTCTGAGCCAGCCACGGTGATCAGGCAGGAGGCACCGCAGTCCTACATTGTCAAGTCGTCGGTAGAAGTACTCTTTCGCCGCAACCACCGGGATCTGTTAATGTTTTGGCCTACAACGCCGGTGTTTCCCGCACTGTGCTTGACCAAGTCCATTAGTCCACAGGACGTTCCTCGCCACACAACGCCAGACATCAAACCGTCATCCCCACCACCATCGTTAAGACGCTCCAGCAGAAGCCGTAATGCACCCGACCGGCTAGATTTGTAATGACTCTTCAACACACCCACAAGACAAATATGAACATTTCTCACGATGGACTTATAACACTGTTAGTTGTTTCTGTATTACTTTATCATTTTCGCAGTGTGCAGATTTGCTTATTCTCACCACTTGTTATGTACAGTTTTCTTGAGGCCAGTCTAGAAAACATATCAAGTCAAAAGGGGGGAATGTAGTGATCTGTACATCTGTACATACATCTGCACATACACCAGGGACTGCAGCACAGATGTGACAGCCACAGCATCACTAGAGGGAGAATCAGAGATAGGTATAAAGGGTCGAGCCCAAGGCAGGATCTGCCTCTTGAATGAAATGAATGAATGAAAATCGCTTATTGTCACAAGTAGGCTTCAATGAAGTTACTGTGAAAAGCCCCTAGTCACCACATTCCGGCGCCTGTTCGGGGAGGCTGGTACGGGAATTGAACCGTGCTGCTGGCCTGCCTTGGTCTGCTTTCAAAGCCAGCGATTTAGCTAGTGAGCAGCAGCACACAGGAATAGCTTAGCAAAGGCAGTTTACCTTAGTTTCACTGGTGATACCTCTTGACTGTTTTACATCTAGTTGAGCTCTGGAAGCAGAACGAACCCTTTGAATAAAGTGTTTGTGTTAACTGTAAGTCTACAGTCATTATTCAGAATTAGAGAATAACATAGTTTAAGTGGAAAGGATGGGTATGTTGTGCCTGTGAGGATTTTTTGGGGGGCGCGGTGTTCCTATTTCGCGTATAAACAATATGGATTTGCAGGAACAGTATAAAATTTGCAGATGTCACAAAATCAGGACAAATCGTTTGAGGATTCTGAAGGACTGTGGCAGGACATTGGTAGCATTCAAAAGTGGAACCAGCGCCCCGGCCCCTGCCAGACGCAACCACCTACCTTCCACAAGGTCAGACTTCTCTCATCAGATCCCAGGACTATCCAGATGTAACCGCCGACTGAGGAAATGAGGGAAAAGCGGCGGTCTGCAGGTGAGACTAAAGCAATATGGTTTCAAGACTCCTCTCCCCAGCATACTCCTGGCAAAAATCTAAGCGATCGAAAACAAGCTGGACGAACTTAATGCTAGACTTACGTCTCAGAGGGAAGTAAGAAACTGCTGTGTGCTCTGTTTCACAGAGACATGGTTCACCCCTGCCTCACCGGATGGTGCCATACAACCTAACGGCTTCTCAATACACCTGACGGACTGCACGGCATCATCAGGCAAAGCAAAGGCTGGAGGGCTTTGCCTCCTCATCAACTCCCCCTGGTGCTCGGATGTGGCGACCCTGGCGACCTACTGCCCCCTGTACTACCTTCCACGTGAGTTCACTTCAGTCATTATCACCGCGATCTACATCCCACCCCAGGCAGAAGTGAAGAAGGCACTGGATGAATTGTACACAGTTATAAATAACAATGAAACAGAACACCTGGAGGCCTTGTTCATCGTGGCTGGGGACTTCAACAAGGCTAACCTCAAGAGTGCACTCCAAAATTCCACAAACACATCTCTCCTATCACACCAGGGGCGACAACACTCTCGACCACTGCTACACAAAAATCAAGGGTGTCTATTGTTCCGGCCCCCGACCGCACTTTGGGGAATCAGACCATAAGACAGTGCTCCTTCTCCCGGCATAAAAGCAGAAACTTAAGCGGGAGAATCCAGTTAAGAAGGTCATGCAGTACTGGTCTGAGGCAACAGAAGAGCTCCTACATGACTGCTTGGAGTCAGTGGACTGTTCCATATTCAAGAACTCAGCGACCAAGCTAAGCGAGCATGCCACCACCGTCACAGACATCATCAGCAAATGTGTAAACGATTGCGTGCCAAAGAAAGTAGTACGCACATTCTCCAACCGGAAACCATGGCTTTAGATTCACGTCCATTGAGGAATGCCAAGAGACAGTATCACACCAAGCTAGAGTCACAGACTAGCATTACAGACTCTCGTTGGCTATGGCAAGGCTTAAATAACATAACGGGCTCAAAATGAAGTCAAGCAGAATCTCCGGCAGCAGTGCACCCCTCCCCGATGAACTCAATGCAATCCTGCTCGTTTCGAGCAGGAAACTATCAAACCATTGTCAACTGCCCCAGCAGTCCCGGACAGACCCATACTCATCGTCACAGTTTCCGATGTCAGATTGGCCTTATTGAAGATGAACCCTTGGAAGGCGACGGGTCCAGATGCGGTCCCAGGTTGTGCACTCAGATCCTGCGTGGACCAGCAGGCAGATGTGTTTGCGGACATCTTAAACTCTCCCTACTCCGTTCTGAGATCCCCAACTGCTTCAAGAAGACCATCATTACACCGGTACCAAAGAAGAAACAAGCAACGTGCCTCAATGACTACCATCCAGTGGCCTTGACATCGATCGCAATGAAGTGCTTTGAGAGGTTGGTCCTGAGGCACATCAACTCCATACTCCCAGAATGCCTTGATCCATTACAATTCCCATACCGCTGCAACTGATCCACAGCAGACGCCATCTCCCTAACCCTACACTCATTTTTGGAGCATCTCGACAACTAAGTCTCCTACATCAGACTCCTATTTATTGACTACAGCTCTGCCTTCAACACCATAATCCCAGTCAAGCTCATATCAAAGCTCCAATACCAAGGACTTGGCTCTTCACGCTGCAACTGGATCCTCGACTTTCTGACCCATAGACCACAATCAGTAAGGATAAACAACAACACCTCCTCCACGATAGTCCTCAATACTGGGGCCCCGCAAGGCTGCGTACTTAGCCCCCTACTATACTCCCTGTATATAAACAACTGCATGGCAAAATTTGGCTCCAACTCCATCCACAAGTTTGCTGATGACACGACCACAGTGGGTCGGATCTCGAACAACGATGAGTCAGAATGCAGGAGGGAGATAGAGAACCTAGTTGAGTGGTGTAATGACAACAATCTATCCCTCAATGTCAGCAAAAGCAAAGAGCTGGTCATTGACTTCAGGAAACAAAGCATTGCACACACCCCTGTCAGCATCAACGGGGCTGGGGTGGAGATGGTTGACAGCTTCAAATTCCTGGGTGTGCACATCACCAAAAATCTCTCCTGGTCCACCCACGTCGACGCTACGACCAAGAACGCACAACAGCGCCTATACTTCCTCAGGAAACTAAGGAAATTCAGCATGTCCACGTTGACTGTTACCAACTTTTATAGGTGCACCATAGACAGCATCCTATCTGGCTGCATCACAGCCTGGTAGGGCAACTGCTCGGCCCAAGACCGTAAGAAACTACAGAGTCGTGAACACCGCCCAGTCCATCACACGAACCTGCCTCCAATCCATTGACTCTGTCTACACTTCCCGCTGCGTGGTGAAAGCGGGCAGCATAATCAAAGACCCCTCCCACCCGGCTTACTCACTGTTCCCACTTCTTCCATCGGGCAGGAGATACAAAAGTCTGAGAACATGCATTAACAAATTCAAAAGAGCTTCTTCCCCACTGTTACCAGACTCCTAAACGACCCTCTTATGGACTGATCTGATCTCTTTGCACATCTTCTCTACTGACTGGTACTACACTCCTATATGCTTCACCCGATGCCTGTGTCTATGTATTCACATTGTGTATTTTATGTTTGCCATATTATGTATTTTCTTTTCATGTATGGAATGATCTGTCTGAGCTTCACGCATGACAATTTTGTTCACTGTACCTCAGTACGCATTGCAAAAAACAAGTCCAATCCAAAAGCTTTACAGGTTGGGCAGGTTGGTGCGACTGGGTTTGCCCTCTTTTTCTGGGGAGTGGCGAGGGATGGGTAGGGTGGTGGCAGGTGAGGGGGTGGTGGCAGGGTGACGGGTATGGTGATGGGGCGGTGATGGGCGGGTGGCGGTGGGGCGACGGGGGTGGTGATGGGAAGGGGTGGCAGAGGATGACGGGGGCTGTTCCTGCAGCTTTCCTGCCTGACTTACAGGAGAATCATTCCACCAAAGAATTTAGGTCTCATAAGATACAAAAGTAAGTTGATAACCTTGGTTATTTCAAAGTTGGAGAACAGTGTGTAATTTTTGACACACTGTAATAGGAAGAATACAAAAGCAATGGGAAATAAATCAGGGCAGATTCCGCTGGCATGTTATGCGGTATAAGGGGTTGCAGTGATGAATTATGTAGTATTACATAGAATTTGCAACACAGAAGCACTGTGCCAGCATTTATAATCCACACAAGCCTACTCTCTACCTCTCTTTATCTGATCTGAAGAGAAGGCTTGAGCAGTCAGATTTTATTGTCCTGCAGTTTAGAAAGTTAAGGAGTGGCCTAATGGAGGCTCTGGAGGTTATGGATGGTCACAGAAGACAAGTTGTGATAAGTCATGTCTTCAGGAGCTGTGGGGAGAAAACTGGGGGAAAGGTCTCAGAAACAAAAGGACGGAGGCCGAAACATCAGCCTGAGTGAAACCAAAGCAGCAAATGCTGTACAATTCGGCACATCAGAAATCCCACGTGGAGAAACAGGTACAAACCTTCCCTCAGAACAGGAAGATATCCCAGATAGACAGCACTAAACAATAGCGGCATGGTAGCACAGTGGTTAGCACTGTGGCTTCACAGCATCAGGGTCGCAGGTTCGATTCCTGGTTTGGATCACCGCCTGTGTGGGGTGTGCACGCTCTCCCCATGTCTGTGTGGGTTTCCTCCGGGTGCTCCGGTTTCTTCCCACAAATCCCGAAAGACATGCCTGTTAGGTAATTTGGACATTCTGAATTCTCCCTCAGTGTACCCGAACAAGGGCCGGAATGTGGCGACTAGGGGTCTTTCACAGTAACTTCATTGCAGTGTTAATGTAAACCTACTTGTGACAATAAAGATCATTATTACAAGGAACAGACAAGGAAAGTAAGAAAAATTCACACAGTGAAAAGTATTAGCAAATGGCTTGTAAAGTGCGATGGTGTGGGTGGAGGTAATGGTGAGAGGATTGAAGGGATATTCATAGGAGACATACTGAGAGCAAAGAAGTTAAAGAGATGCAGGGTTTTAGATGAGTTAAAGGACAATCAATAAGTGGCATGGAAAGCATGAAAACTGGAAGAATAGATCCTGCCACGGTGGGCCAGTTGAAAGGTAAGCATTGATCTGACAGTTGTGGACCGCACTGCCAGCATAGTTTTCTGATGGGTGGGGAGATATGGTGTTCCCACTCCCAGAATCAACCCCTTTGATGTCCCTATTCCCCAAAACACCTGTGTTACAACACCCTGGGCTAGTGCGTATTGATTCCAGCCCCACAGGCCCCGATGTCCCAACACAGTGGTGCGGTTGAAGGTCTTGGCATGTGGCAGGGGGGGATGTAATATTTACATACTGGCTTAGTAATAGACTGATGTATTGCTGATGACTTTCCCAGAGAGGGTGGATGGTCCCGATGGTGAGGTGTCAATAACCAGGGGTCACAGTCTGAGGATACTGTTTAGGTCTGAGATGAGAACTTTCTTCACCCAGAGAGTGGTGAGTCTGTGGAATTCACTACCCCAGAAAGCAGTTGAGGCTTTTCAGGAAGCAGTTATAGTTCTTCAGGGTGAAGGAGATCAAAGGATATGGGGGAAGGTGGGATCATGCCATTGAGTTGGATCATCAGCCATGATCATAATGAATGGTGTAGCAGGCTCAAAGGGCCGAATGGTCTCCTCCGCCTGCTCTTATTTTCTATGTTTCAATATTTTAAAGCTATGTTCCGAGCTGTAACACAGTCAAGGCCTTGCCTGTCACTGGCAGCATGTCAATAGAGTGCTGCATTTGTCAAGGTGTTCAGTCAGGAGGGAATTGCAAAGCATGCTGGTAAAGGCCTGAGAACATCTGCTCATTGTGGCCTTGGGTTTAATTCCCACCACAGATGTTTTTAGAAATAAAATCTTCATCAATAATTGTAGGTGGCAATCTCTTGTGGCAGGTGAGGGAAAGCCCTCTAGCATCTGACTGACACCTGGATTGATTGACTAAGGCCTATAAGGCAGAAGTGTTGATTTAAATAAGGAATAACAAAGCAGAGCGATTCTCCTCAGGGCTCAAATCTGGCACTGAAGCAGCTGCTATCGCAGCACAGTCCTACTGGCGATTATTAAAGCTTCGAAGTCAGTTTTCTGACGCGGGTCACAAATCATAAAACAGTTCCCCGTGGCTCTCACTTCACCGAACAAATCTCACCTGAAACTGCCGCATAAACAAAACAATTAAAAACTTCTGATGGAGAGATGATAGTTAAAGGGAATTTATTTCTCTCGTTTATCCTACAGCTTTGTGTGTGTTTCAGTGTCGGCTTCTGCGCTCAGACAGTACACGCTGGGCAAAAGGGATTCACGGCCATTTGGTACCATGTTGATCTGATTTGGGGTTCAGATTAATTCAGATAAATTCAAGCTGCGACCTGTCTGCTCCCTTCGAGTCGGAATTTATATCAGGCTTTGCATTTGCCTCTCATGGGTTAAACAATGCAGTAAAATATTCAAGCTTCATTCTCCTGGGCAGGGCTGCCTGCTAAATCCATCAGTTACTGCATCGCCAATCCAGTCCCCTTCCTAATATTCAGTGCAGCTTGATCATTTAAAAAAGTGCTGATTACCAGAGAAAAGTCTGGCCACAATGTGAGGTCCCAGAAAGGTTAATAAGCAGGTGACTTACAACATGGCCTGTCAGCCTTCGGTGTAGCTGGAACATGTCAGAAGGACATTGTGATGGGGGCAAAGTATCTGCATTGCTGCAGCAGCTGGGGTCAAAGATCCTTTTTAATTATGATGTGTAGATACCGGCGTTGGACTGGGGTGGAACAGTGAGACGTCTTACAACACCAGGTTAAAGTCCAACAGGTTTGTTTCGAATCACTAGCTTTCGGAGCACAGCTTCTTCCTCAGGTGAATTGGACTGTGGGAGGAAACTGGAGCACCCGGAGGAAACCCATGCAGACATGGGGAGATCAAACAAACTCCACACAGTCACCCAAGGCCGGAAACGAACCCGGGTCCCTGGCGCAGTGAGGCACCAGTGCTAACCACTCTGCCACTGTGCCACCCTGACTGCCTGAAATTTAAAGCCCCTTATTCATATTGTCTTTTCAAGGGTGCATACAGGACACTGAGTGAATGCTCTTGGAATGTCAGTAATTATCCACCCTAAAGTGTCCTGAGGATGTTAGGGTTCAATCAAATCGAAATGGGACTAGAATCATATCAAGGCTAGTCTCAGTGGGTTCCAATAAAGAAGTTGGGCTTTTACAACCATCTGGTGATTACCATGGTCATTTCTCTCTCGCCTCAGTTGATATGTGACAGAATTTATTGAATTCAATTTTATACCAAGCCGCGGTTGACCTGAATTCACAATCATTGATTCACTAGCCCATGCTCCCATTCCCACTCCTACAGATGGTGCAAAAATGATGGGACGAGCCTCCGAAGACATGGCGCCAATTTGTGTCACCTAATACAGGTGCGAATCAGGTTGTGAAATCCTAAGCTTAGTTTTTATTGTTGTTTTGGGAAAAGACATTTCCTCTGCCTCCCAACTGCTGTGTCAACATTTCTTATGTGGAAGGTTTGGAAAGCCTTGGGTGCAAAATGCATTGCACCTCCTCCAAGATAAGGTCCCCTATTGTGAGGACCACATGAAAATTGCATTTCCCTCTGCACAGCATTTTCTGTGTGCTGGTGTGGCCTTTGGAAGCCCGAAGTGAAAAGCCTGCTTGGATAGTTTGTGGCCATTGGGAAAGCCTGCTGAGGAATCTGGAACATTCTGAAAGATAAATGTGAAATGCTTTCACACCTTCAAATGTCACTATTAGATGCTGTGTTGTTGATTTTTCTTTAGAGCAGTGATTTATTATAGGGATCTTCCCTGCAGATGTCAGTTAACTAACACATTGACCACCATCGTGCAAGTGTTGACATGCATGACAGTACTGCATCCATTGCAGAAAGTGCCATAATGTATTCAAAAATGTAAAAGAGAATGTGTTGGTAAACACTCCTTGTCCTGTTTGGTTGTGGAATTTAAATGTACAGACATCTCTTACTAAAAAAATTCTCCTGCTTTTGAAAGGCAAAAAATAAGATCTAAGCAGCTACTCCCTCCATTGATTAATAGGCAATTTGCTTTGAATTGGAGAAGGCACCATCTGTTCTTTCAATTTAGGCTCTTAGATTTTCAATAATTTTGTGATAGCTGTGGCCATTATGAATGTTTGCTGATTTCCAAAAGTTCTTATTTGTTGACACAGCTGTTCAAGGAAATGACTGACATTTTCATGAGCTTATAATAACACACTAGGCCCATGCTATGATTTCAGAGTATATGTTTGTTTGTTTAACTAGTTTATTGAGTGTTTAAAGAATTAACTTTTTGCAATGGAGAAGTCTTGTGCCATATTGATGGCAGTGCATTTTAATTAGAGTTTTATAAGATTATCACAGGTTTATATTTTTACAACTGCATTTAAAATGATTGCCATTGCTTTGCAGGGTTCCTGAGGAAGGTACATAATGGATACTGGGTGGCTATCTGAGGGGGCATGAAGGTGGCATGGGGAATCTGAGGGGGCATGGGGTGGCATGGGGTAATCTGACAGGACTGGGGTGGCATCGAAGATCTGAGGGTTATGGGATGGATGGGGAGTGCGCTGAAGGGTTTAGGGGGCTTTTAAACAATGTTGGGAGATAGGCTTCTGTTTCAAAGAACAGAAACAGGCCTTCTAACTAGCCCGCCTCCATACCCACACAGCTCCTGTGCTCCATCGTGATTCACAACCTACATTGTGAACCTGAGCCCTGTGTCAAAAGACAAATGTCCCAGGCAAAGTCACGCACAGGTCTATTGTACAGTATGGAAGGTGGAAAAAAGAGCCCAGGTTGTTTTTCCTGAGCCCACACAAAACCCAGGCCCTGATTTTGATCCTGTTTCACTGATGGGTGGGTGGTTTAAAATGGTGGCTGTGTTTCTGAAATGCTTGTGCCGATCATCATTTTAACTTTGATTCCATTCATGGGGAAAGTGCCCTAACCAGACGTTGTCAATATTTAACTGTCATGGGGCGGCATGCGGCGCAGTGGATAGCACTGAAACTACGGCGCTGAGGTCCCGGGTTTGAATCTCAGCCCTGGGTCACTGTCCGTGTGGAGTTCGCACACTCTCCCCGTGTCAGCGTGAGTTTCACCCCCATACCCCAACGATGTGCAGGTTAGGTGGATTGGCCACGATAAATTGGCCCTTAATTTGAAAAAGTAAATAATTGGGTACCTTAAATTTATTTTAAAAAATATTTAACTGTCAGGGTATGATGTGGCCATTTTGGATTTTGGTGTAATTTTAATTGCTCAATGGCATTCCAGAGGTCAGTCGAGTCAACCTTCTCTGGACTGCTTCAAATTATATCCTGTCTTTAGTAAGGACACCAAAACTGTACACAGTACTCCAGATCTCATCTAACTAAGGCCTTGCATAGCTGCAGTAACACTTCCCTACTTTTATACTCAATTCCCCCTTGCAATAAACACCGGCATTCCATTGGCCTTCCTAATTACTTGCTGCACCTGTAAACCTGTGTTTTGTGACTCATGTGCCAGGAGACCCAGACTCCTCGGCACTGTGGAGTTCTGTATTTTCTCTTCATTCAAATTTTCTATTCTTCTTATTATGAGAAATGAGCAATTTATGTTGTTTTTACATGTTGTTTTTACATGAATAACTCTGGTTCACAAAGAAGATGTCAACAATAGTGCTTGATGGGAAATAAGATGTCAAGTGGAGTTTTGTGTAAGCTGCAGTGCCCAAGTTGTTGTAACTGTGAACGTGACTGACCTTCGGGAATGAACAGGATTTACAATAACAGGATGCAGGTGCAGACGGGGGGGGGCCTCATCCTGCATCATTTTTAATTAACGGTTCAAGGGTGTACCAGGAGCTAACTGAAACCACTGCTAGGCGAAGCAAGGCAGAAGCCAAAATGAACATAACAAGTCCAAATAAGGAATCACTGATAAGGAAACTGCCATCGGGGCAGAGAGTGGGGCATGTTTCTCAGAGATTGTATATAAAAATCAATGTTGTGTTAATTCTGTGTGTCTGCTACTGTTGACAAGCGGCACCCGTTCTTGCAAGATCGATTGAATAAAATACTTCTTCAGAATTTGGCTAAGTGTAAATTATTATCAAGTGAGCGGTGTTTCTCACATTACCAAGTGGTCAAGCACAAATTATCACACATTATACTTCATCTGACAAATCGTAGGCCACTCAACCTATCGAAATCCCTTGTACCCTCTTGACGGCTTATTTTCCTACCTATATTTGTGTGATCAGCAAATCTACATATTTGGTCCCTTCATCCAAGTCATTGTGAATAGTTGGAGCCTCAGCAATGATCCCTATAGTTGGAGCCTCAGCAATGATCCCTGTAGTTGGAGCCTCAGCAATGATCCCTGTAGTTGGGGCCTCAGCAATGATCCCTGTAGTTGGGGCCTCAGCAATGATCCCTGTAGTTGGGGCCTCAGCAATGATCCCTGTAGTTGGGGCCTCAGCAATGATTCCTGTAGTTGGAGTCTCAGCAATGATCACTGTAGTTGGGGCCTCAGCAATGATCCCTGTAGTTGAGGCCTCAGCAATGATCCCTGTAGTTGGGGCCTCAACGATGATCCCTGTAGTTGGGGCCTCAGCAATGATCCCTGTAGTTGAGGCCTCAACAATGATCCCTGTAGTTGGGGCCTCAGCAATAATCCCTGTAGCACTCCATTCGTAATGGTTTGCCAGCCTGAAAATTACCCATTCATCTCTACCCTCTGCTGTTGGCAAGTCAATCCTTTATCCATGCTAAGATGTTGCCCCTTAGACCTTGCTCTCTTATTTTGCATATCAACCTTTGGTGTGGCAATGTTACGAGGAGGTGGGGTTTTCTTCAAATACAGTTTCCAAATTTTCTTTTTCTGGCAAGAATAAAAAAATAGACTGGAGCCCACTGAAGACAATGGAAGCGTCCCAGGCTTCTACAATACACAGCTTGCATTCAATCAAATGGAATGGGGAAAAAAAATCATTCAACCCCTTGGGGAGCATAAAAGAACCCAGGCACAAGTCAGTGACCCTGTTGGCCCGGTGAGAAGCTATTTTTCCCCTCGCTTTCTCTCAGAAGCATTGTGCTCAGATTTGCAAAGTAACCATCCTGAAAAGATAAATCTACTGCAAAGCAAAACCTTTCCGGAATAAAACATGGGAATCTTCTCCATACAATCACACCCAGGAAGACAACCAACTAAAATGACCACAACATGGAATCACTGCATCAAGGCAAGCCAAAGGACAGCTGAACATATATTCCTTTGTTTTATATTTTCCAAAATTGTAAAAAAGAACTTTAAACTTTTTCACTTATTCTCCCATCTGTGCTGGTTCTGATTGAGGTAGTCTTTTTTAATTTAGGAAATAGTTTTTATAAACTTATCTTGCTCTTTCTTTAACTTGAGAAAAAAGGTGTCTGGCATAATTATTTACAATCTGAAAGCATATCCTATCTAAACATCCTTTCTAATCTCACTAAATGTCTGTTATGGTCAGACATGGAGTGAGAGAATAAGGAAGTAATTTCATCATGCCTCAAGTGATTATAACAAGCACCTTATAGAATGCCTTTTGGAAATCCACATACACCACATCGACAAGCCCCCATTTATCCATCACACTTGTTACTTCCTTAAAGAATTCAAATACATTTGTCGCAAATGATTTCCCTTTCACAAAACCATGTTGACTCTGCCTGATTATACTATGATTCTTTAAATGCCATGCTGTAACCTCCTCAATAATGGATTCTGACATTTTCATTATGATTATCCCTATATCCCAGTGGTTAGCACAGGGTAATGACACAACAGCAAGAAAGGGCATGGAGGCAACAGGTAATACAAATATGTCCTTGGTGAGGGAGCATGGGACAAAACCAGTAGACCTTCAATCTTAACCTTCTTCAAATCAAGACTCTTCAAGTTGTCTGATACCCGACCTTATTGTTTCCTAAAACCACAACTCAGAAAAATCATTCCTCACTTCATTCTTCCCTGACTCTTGAATCTGCAGACCTTCAAAGGTCATGCTTGGCACAAGCAAGCCACAACTTCTTGAATTGTGCACTTTGTCTTATGCGGGAGCAATAAGTAGATTTAATTGGGTTTTATTGTTCAGTCATTTATCTCCAGCTTGAAATAGTCTGCAGGACTAATCAACAGTTGAAGCATATTGATTTTGTTAACCACTTGCTTTAACTTTGGAAAGGCAATTAAAGGTTTCTGTCTTTGAAATATCTCCATTTACCTCTTGCTAAATAAGCACACAATCTTCTCTCTCTTGAACCTAGAGACAATGAATCCTTGTGCAGTATCAGAGGCATCTCCAGCTGCCCGTGTTATAGAAGCTCCAATAGTTTAGTGAAATGGAAAGTAACAGTTGGGAGAAACCAGTTGCCCTTCATTGGTTCCATCGTTATGACTGATAACTAATTGTGCTAAAACTTTGCCACAAAGTTAAAGTCACCAAATGTGTTGTCACCATTTTACTTTGTACACACAGTGGGTTGAGATTTTCGGGTCTCACTAATGGTGCATTCCCGCCGTGGGTTTCCCAGCAGTGTGGGGTAGATTCAATGCAAAATCCCATTGACAGTGGTGGGATCAGAAGATCCCGCCAACAGCCAATGGTGGGCTGCGTCCAGCCACTGAGAAACATGCTGTGGGGAGGCCAAGAATCTCGCCTGAAAAAAACAAATCAACTCTCCAACTGGAGACCCGTCCGACATGTATAACTGCAGCCAATCAGACATAATAATGTCACAGAGAGTCTGGGGGCTCACTTCCTGGGAGGCATGACGTTATTCCTTATGTTTAATAAACTGGAAACAAATTAGAACCAACCAAAACATAAATATCATGCTTTCACTTTTCAAAATGTCAAGCCAATTCTTTGCTTCGTAGTCATTTAGTAATACAGCTCTGGAGTATTCCTGAAAGAAGAGCTTTGACAAAATGTCTCTTTTCCAACAATACCCTTTGCTTAATTTTTCAAATTTGCTCATGCGATGTGGGTTGTCATGATATCCAGATCAGCATATCATGGTGCAATCACACACACACTGATGGACAGGCAGTTGGACCAACCAGCGCACACATAACATCGCAGCCAATCACCAGTGAGAGCACATGCACTATAAAACAGGGAACACCACAGTTCCCGCTCATTCTACCAGGAGCTAGCTCAGAGCACAGAGCTCACAGTGCGCCACTCAGACATACACCATGTGCTGAGTGCCTCATTAAGATAGTGCCAGGGCTGGCTCCACAGGGTAGCTGGTGAAGCACGTACCCAAGCCAGTAGTTAGTTGTTACCGTTGATTAAACAATAAAACAGAGTTGTACCATCTACAGCCGTGTTGGATCATTTGTGCATCAGAACACCCAACACAAGGATCTCGCCGGCAAGGTCAGGATTTACTGCTCATCCTAAGTTATTCAATTCAGAAGGCGGTGGTGAGTCACCTACCTGAACCGTTGTAGTCCATGTGGTGTAGGTACACCCACTGTGCTGTTAGGGAGGGAGTTCCAGGATTTTGACCCGGTGACAGTGAAGGAACAGCAATATATTTCCAAGTCAGGGTGGCATGTAACTTAGAGGGGAACTTGTCGATAGTGGCTTTCTGATGCATTTGCTGCCTTTGTCCTTCTAGGTAGATGAGGTTGCAGGTTTGCAAGGTGCTTTCAATGGAGCCTCAATAAGTTGCCACAGTGCGTCTAGTGGATGTTACACACTGCTGGTGCTGTGCCCGGTAGTGGATGGAGTAAATGTTTAGCGTGTTGGATGGGGTGCCAATCAACTGGGCTGATTTGCCTTGGATGGTGTCTAACTTCTTGAGTTTTGCTCGAGCTACACTTATCCAGATAAGTGGAATGTATTCCATCATACTCCTGACTTAAACGGTGAACAGGCTTTGGGTGTCAGAAGGTGAGTTACTTGCAACAGAATTCCTAGCCTCTGACCTACTCTTAAAGCCGTAGTATTAATGTGGCTAGTCCAGTTCAGTTTCTGGCCAATGGTAACACCCAGATGTTGACAGTGGGAGATTCAGTGATAGTAATTCTGGGCAGCATGTAAAATAGTGGCTAGCACAGTTGCTTCACAGCTCCAGGGTCCCAGGTTCGAACCCGACTTGGGTCACTGTCTGTGCGGAGTCTGCACGTTCTCCCCGTGTGTGCGTGGGTTTCCTCCGGGTGCTCCGGTTTCCTCCCACAGTCCAAAGATGTGCAGGTTAGATGGATTGGCCATGATAAATTGCCCTTAGTGTCCAAAAAGATTAAGGGGGTTACTGGGTTACGGGGATAGGGTGGAGGTGTGGGCTTAGGTAGGATGCTCTTTCCAAGGGCCGGTGCAGACTCGATGGGCCAGATGGCCTCGTTCTACACTGTAAAGTCTATGATCTATGAATGTCAAGGAGAGATGGTTAGAATCTCTCTTGTTGGATATGATCATTGCCTAGCATTGTGGTGCAAATATTACTTGCCACTTATCAAGCCTGCATGTTGTCCAGGTCTTGGTGCCTGCTGGCACAGACTGCTTCAGTACCTGGAAGCTAAAGAGCGTTCCAGGAAGAAACTGAAAAATCACTGCTTACACCAGTCCCTTACACCTGCTGCCTCCGACAGAAGTATTGAAAGTAGCAGCTGTTACTTCATAGAAAACTAAAACACATCACAGGGCCTTAAACCCCCTCAGATTATTTTATCTACCAGGATTCCATTTACTTTCAAAGAGAAATAGTTTTTAGTAGGCTGTAACTGACAGGGTAATAGCTTCCAGACAGCCAAATATTTGGACTTTTTATTTTCATCTCCTTTCACACTTGAGTGTATCTTGAGTATCATGCTGTGAAGCTAACCACACTGTTTAATAAACATCTAGGAGTTTATTCACTTCCTCTTTTTATCACCAGAAAGCACTTAACTGCTTTTGATGTGGTGACGACCTGTAAATCAAGCTAGATGGGGCAAGGGGGTTGGGCTCTGATAGGGTCAGGTAGGGGGGGATTTGGGTCACCTTCCTGCGTGTGTGCTGTGGGGGGGGGGAGGTGGGGGTGACCCAGCAATTCCCATGTTGGTGGGGGAAGGAGGCCGCTACTTACCACTGGTGGGGGGCAGAGTTTGCATTGTGGGAAGGGGACAGATGCCGGATCTTAGTCTCGGACTGCCCGCTCAAAATGGCAGCCCGCTAGTAGGATTCTAAATGGAATCCCGAGAGTTCCTCGCCTTGCATAAATTAGCATGACGAGGGAAGATGAATTGCTCCTGAGCATCATTCTGCACTAGTGAGACCATGAGCAATTCTACTCCAGCAGGTGAAAATAAGGATGGATTCTCTGATTTTGAGGCTATGTTCGGAGGATGTGTCTCATTTTACAATGAAAAAGTTGGTGCCACCTCGCACTGATCCTCTGATTGGTGACGGGCTAACAGCCGTATCACGTAAAATGTACAGCCTTCCCGAGATTAATGGCTGGAGAATTGCTGACCGTGGCCGTGCATGCGCACGGTGACGACCTGCAGGTGTTGCACCGTACAACACTGCGTTGGCCGCGCTCGAACCCGATCTGCCAGATAGTGACCCCCTGGCCACCCCCTCACCACCCCCGGGCCACCCTCCACCAGTCCCCCCAGCCCTAGTCAAAGCCCCCTCGGCCAGCAGCATGGTTCCTGCCCGAATGTGGCGCCGCTGGACACAGTCCGCAGCAGCTGCGTCGGGTTCGCGAAATCTGAGAGCACACGTGCCCCCTGCGGTTGGGAACTCAGCCCATTGGAGGCGGTGCATCAGGGGAGGGCCTTCAGGTAAAAGCCTGAGGCCTTGCCAACGGCGTGCAACATACTCCTCGATGATGTCATTTTGGAAGGGACGGAGCATCCCAAAAAAGACACCGCCCTCGGTTCGGTCATAAAGAGGGATTCTCCGCCCGATCACCGATTATGATATCACCGTACGGCAACATAGAATCCTGCCCATAGTCTCCCAAACGGAGAATCCTGATCGGGTGGAGAATCCCATGACGGTCCAAAAACTGGGGCTGGATACGTGGGTGCCGGTGGCAGACACGGTCAGCGGCGTTGGCAAAGTTGTCCGGACTGGCACTCAGTGCAGGAAGAAACTGCACAACCTCCTCAGGGAGGCCAGAGTGAGTAGGCAGTGCTGTGCCCATGGCACCCACGCCCCGGCACACATGTAACCCGGACCACCCCCCCCGGGATGGCTAGACCCCCACCTTGCCCAATATGCCTGCACCCATTCCAGCTGCCATGGCTGGGTACTCTGGCCACTAATGCCATCATCTACCCAACCCCTGGGCTGCATGCGCTGGACTGTCTAACAGTGTTATTGTTTGTGTTAGCTTCCCCCCCCGCCCCGCCACCCCCCAGGAGAAGGGCGTGAACAACTGGCGGGAGCGGGAGAAGACCAGAGGGGGACCACCAGTTCTGCGGCCCCTCACCATGTCGAGCAGAGGGCACTGGACGTGGTCGGCGACCTGGAGGACGGGGAGGTCGCTGACGCGGATGTCGGCGGCGGGCGAGGAAGTGAGGCCCCCTGCCTTGTTGCGGATCCTAATGACACCTTTGTGCCCCCCACCACTCACCCTCCCCCATCCCCATCCGACTGTCTAACCATACATGCCATCTTGTGTCTTACAGGACCTGCTGGAGATGGGCCTGGTCCATCTGGTGCCCCCCGCCCCCAGCCAGTGCCAGAGCCGGTGTCCCCCAGACGGCAGAGCACTGACGGGGAGAGCAGCCCGAACACCAGCCCCCTGCCCGAGACTCAGGACACTGAGTTCGGGTCAGATGAGGACACAGTCTTTCCGTCACAGCTGTCTCCAACACCCTCTACCATCTCAGAAACTAACACCTCGGTTGGGCACATTAATGAAGAGACTCCTGGGACACTATCTGGTGAGCACCACACAGTCAGTGCAGTACAGCAGGTGGAGGTAGGAGCATCCGAGGGGCCGGACAGTCGGAGGGCAGGCCAGATAGGTCCCGGGCTCCTGGAACATCCAGTCCCAGCCACAGTGGGGACGCAGTCAGAGACCCAGGGACGAGAGGAGGGGATGGCTGCCAGCTCCCAGCACCTGCAGGCGCAGGCGGAGGAGTCCATCTGCCTGCAAGAGCAGAGGGTGGTGCTGGTCATGCATGGCACCCAGGCCGAAACCGCACGGGTGGCGTCTGCGGTGGAGGCAATGGGGGCGACAGTGTCGGATATGGGTCAGCGTGTGCAAGGCTTGGGGAATTCTGTGCAGGCGGAGGCCGAGGCCGAGGACAGGGCTGCCCTATCACAGGCAGTCATGTGCCGGAGCCAGCTGGAGATTGCAGCGGCGCTCCTCAGCGTGGCCCAGTCACAGCAGGCCATTGCTGAGAACGACGGCGGCATTGCCCAAGCGCAGGCCGGCGTGGCGCAGATTCAAAAGAACAAAGAACAAAGAAATGTACAGCACAGGAACAGGCCCTTCGGCCCTCCAAGCCCATGCCGACCATACTGCCCGACTAAACTACAATCTTCTACACTTCCTGGGTCCGTATCCTTCTATTCCCATCCTATTCATATATTTGTCAAGATGCCCCTTAAATGTCCCTATCGTCCCTGCTTCCACTACCTCCTCCGGTAGTGAGTTCCAGGCACCCACTACCCTCTGCGTAAAAAACTTGCCTCGTACATCTACTCTAAACCTTGCCCCTCTCACCTTAAACCTATGCCCCCTAGTAATTGACCCCTCTACCCTGGGGAAAAGCCTCTGCCTATCCACTCTGTCTATGCCCCTCATAATTTTGTATACCTCTATCAGGTCGCCCCTCAACCTCCTTCGTTCCAGTGAAAACAAACCGAGTTTATTCAATCGCTCCTCATAGCTTATGCCCTCCATACCAGGCAACATTCTGGTAAATCTCTTCTGCACCCTCTCTAAAGCCTCCACATCCTTCTGGTAGTGTGGCGACCAGAATTGAACACTATACTCCAAGTGTGGCCTAACTAAGGTTCTATACAGCTGCAACATGACTTGCCAATTCTTATACTCAATGCCCCGGCCAATGAAGACAAGCATGCCGTATGCCTTCTTGACTACCTTCTCCACCTGTGTTGCCCCTTTCAATGACCTGTGGACCTGTACTCCTAGATCTCTTTGACTTTCAATACTCTTGAGGGTTCTACCATTCACTGTATATTCCCTACCTGCATTAGACCTTCCAAAATGCATTACCTCACATTTGTCCGGATTAAACTCCATCTGCCATCTCTCCGCCCAAGTCTCCAGACAATCTAAATCCTGCTGCATCCTCAGACAGTCCTCATCGCTATCCGCAATTCCACCAACCTTTGTGTCATCTGCAAACTTACTAATCAGACCAGTTACATTTTCCTCCAAATCATTTATATATACTACAAAGAGCAAAGGTCCCAGCACTGATCCCTGTGGAACACCACTGGTCACAGCCCTCCAATTAGAAAAGCATCCCTCCATTGCTACCCTCTGCCTTCTATGGCCTAGCCAGTTCTGTATCCACCTTGCCAGTTCACCCCTGATCCTGTGTGACTTCACCTTTTGTACTAGTCTACCATGAGGGACCTTGTCAAAGGCCTTACTGAAGTCCATCTTGACAAAATCTACTGCCCTACCTGCATCAATCATCTTAGTGACCTCCTCGAAAAACTCTATCAAGTTAGTGAGACACAACCTCCCCTTCACAAAACCGTGCTGCCTCTCACTAATACGTCCATTTGCTTCCAAATGGGAGTAGATCCTGTCTCTAAGAATTCTCTCCAGTAATTTCCCTACCACTGAAGTAAGGCTCACCGGCCTGTAGTTCCCGGGATTATCCTTGCTACCCTTCTTAAACAGAGGAACAACATTGGCTATTCTCCAGTCCTCCGGGACATCCCCTGAAGACAGCGAGGATCCAAAGATTTCTGTCAAGGCCTCAGCAATTTCCTCTCCAGCCTCCTTCAGTATTCTGGGGTAGATCCCATCAGGCCCTGGGGACTTATCTACCTTAATATTTTTTAAGACACCCAACACCTCGTCTTTTTGGATCACAATGTGACCCAGGCTATCTACAACCCCTTCTCCAGACTCAACATCTACCAATTCCTTCTCTTTGGTGAATACTGATGCAAAGTATTCATTTAGTACCTCGCCCATTTCCTCTGGCTCCACACATAGATTCCCTTGCCTATCCTTCAGTGGGCCAACCCTTTCCCTGGCTACCCTCTTGCTTTTTATGTACGTGTAAAAAGCCTTGGGATTTTCCTTAACCCTATTTGCTAATGACTTTTCGTGACCCCTTCTAGCCCTCCTGACTCCTTGCTTAAGTTCCTTCCTACTTTCCTTATATGCCACACAGGCTTCGTCTGTTCCCAGCCTCTTAGCCCTGACAAATGCCTCCTTTTTCTTTTTGACGAGGCCTACAATATCACTCGTCATCCAAGGTTCCCGAAAATTGCCGTATTTATCTTTCTTCCTCACAGGAACATGCCGGTCCTGTATTCCTTTCAACTGACACTTGAAAGCCTCCCACATGTCAGATGTTGATTTGCCCTCAAACATCCGCCCCCAATCTATGTTCTTCAGTTCCCGCCTAATATTGTTATAATTAGCCTTCCCCCAATTTAGCACATTCATCCTCGGACCACTCTTATCCTTGTCCACCAGTACTTTAAAACTTACTGAATTGTGGTCACTGTTACCGAAATGCTCCCCTACTGAAACATCTACCACCTGGCCGGGCTCATTCCCCAATACCAGGTCCAGTACCGCCCCTTCCCTAGTTGGACTGTTTACATATTGTTTTAAGAAGCCCTCCTGAATGCTCCTTACAAACTCCGCCCCGTCTAAGCCCCTGGCACTAAGTGAGTCCCAGTCAATATTGGGGAAGTTGAAGTCTCCCATCACCACAACCCTGTTGTTTTTACTCTTTTCCAAAATCTGTCTACCTATCTGCTCCTCTATCTCCCGCTGGCTGTTGGGAGGCCTGTAGTATACCCCCAACATTATGACTGCACCCTTCTTATTCCTGATCTCTACCCATATAGCCTCACTGCCCTCTGAGGTGTCCTCTCGCAGTATAGCTGTGATATTCTCCCGAACAAGTAGCGCAACTCCACCTCCCCTTTTACATCCCCCTCTATCCCGCCTGAAACATCTAAATCCTGGAACGTTTAGCTGCCAATCCTGCCCTTCCCTCAACCAGGTCTCTGTAATGGCAACAACATCATAGTTCCAAGTAGTAATCCAAGCTCTAAGTTCATCTGCCTTACCCGTAATGCTCCTTGCATTAAAACATATGCACTTCAGGCCACCAGACCCGCTGTGTTCAGCAACTTCTCCCCGTCTGCTCTGCCTCAGAGCCACACTGTCCCTATTCCCTAGTTCTCCCTCAATGCTCTCACCTTCTGACCTATTGCTCCCGTGCCCACCCCCTTGCCATACTAGTTTAAACCCTCCCGTGTGACACTAGCAAACCTCGCGGCCAGGATATTTATGCCTCTCCGGTTTAGATGCAACCCGTCCTTCTTATACAGGTCACACCTGCCCCGGAAGAGCTCCCAGTGGTCCAGATAATGGAAACCCTCCCTCCTACACCAGCTGTTTAGCCACGTGTTTATCTGCTCTATCTTCCTATTTCTAGCCTCACTGGCACGTGGCACAGGGAGTAATCCCGAGATTACAACCCTCGAGGTCCTGTCTTTTAACTTTCTGCCTAGCTCCCTGAACTCCTGCTGCAGGACCTCATGCCCCTTCCTGCCTATGTCGTTAGTACCAATATGTACAACGACCTCTGCCTGTTTGCCCTCCCCCTTCAGGATTCCCTCTACCCGTTCGGAGACATCCTGGACCCTGGCACCAGGGAGGCAACATATCATCCTGGAGTCGCTTTCACGTCCACAGAAGCGCCTATCTGTGCCCCTGACTATAGAGTCCCCTATTACTATTACTCTTCTGCGCTTTGACCCTCCCTTCTGAACATCAGAGCCAGCCGTGGTGCCACTGCTCTGGCTGCTGCTGTTTTCCCCTGATAGGCTATCCCCCCCGACAGTATCCAAAGGGGTATATCTGTTCGAGAGGGGGACAACCACAGGGGATTCCTGCACTGACTGCCTGCCCTTTCTGGTGGTCACCCATTTCTCTGCCTGCACCTTGGGTGTGACCACATTTACATAACTGCGATCTATGACGCTTTCCGCCACCTGCATGCTCCTAAGTGCATCCAATTGCTGCTCCAACCGAACCATGCGGTCTGTGAGGAGCTCCAGTTGGGTGCACTTTCTGCAGATGAAGCTATCCGGGACGCTGGAAGCCTCCCGGACCTGCCACATCTCACAGTCAGAGCACAGCACCCCTCTAACTGACATTGCGTCAATTAATTAAAATTTGTCTTTTTTTTTTAAATACTTTTTTTTAAATTTCAAAGTTACTGTCAACTATCTGTTTCCTAGCACTAGATTTCTAATACAAATGCGATAGCTAACTATAATACTCTCCGATCTCTGGCTTAGATATCCTCTAAATTATAATTAAGTTATTATGTTTAATTAGTTCCCAGATACTCAAATTTTTTTAAAATTTAGGTTAGAATCCCAACCAGCCACTCTGGCCACAGCTTTTCTGTGATGTCACTTTAGTTTCCCCCCGACACACACAATTTGAAAAAAGGTATAAAAGTAAAAATAACTTACTTACCTTCTGAGTGTCTTCGATGTTCTCAGGTTCTCTCGCTGACAGAGACTGCTCCTCCACCTCCGAACCTTGACCTGCACAATGCTAATAATATAATAATAATATAATATGGCACTTACCTTACACCAATGGGTCTTATTATTAGGTTAGAGGAGGAGGGCGGGTGGGAGACACTACACGTGTAGTGTCTCGGGTTTCCTCTCCACCAGAATTTATTGGTTGGGGGAGAGGGGGAGGGGGACTTGCCAGAGGTCCGCGGGTCGAACTTCCGGTTCCCGCCTTATATAAAAACAAATAAAACAGAAAAGAAGAACAGACACGGGACCAGGCAAGGCTTTTAAATACACTACTCACCTCCCAGAGGGCCCCTGCGCACCGCTGCCGCCGAAATCCAAAGGGCTGCTCCTGTAAAGGTAAGGCTTTTAAATACACTACTCACCTCCAAGAAGGCCCCTGCGCACCGCTGCCGCCGAAATCCAAAGGGCTGCTCCTGTAAAGGCAAGGCTTTTTAAAGTAAGTACTCACCTCCCAGAAGGCCCCTGCGCACCGCTGCCGCCGAAATCGAAAGGGCTGCTCCTGTAAAGGTAAGACTTTTAAATACACTACTCACCTCCAAGAAGGCCCCTGCGCACCGCTGCCGCCGAAATCCAAAGGGCTCCAAGAAGGCCCCTGCGCACCGCTGCCGCCGAAATCCGAAAAGGAGGTGGTCCAAATGAAGAAGGGCGTCTCCCACTCCCACGTGGCCCAGTCACTGGCTGATGTGGCACAGACCCTCAATCTGGTGGCACAGTCCCAGATGGTGATGGCCCACTCTCTGTGCCCCATGGCGCAAATGTGCAGACCTTTGTCGAGACCAGAACGGGCCTCAAGGACTGGCAGCGCCAGATGTCGAGGGGGCCTCAGGGGATGGCTCCGCTCGCACCTCTGTCCCATGGAGTAGCCCGGGGACAATCGGGCACCCCGATGGAGGAGGAGGTGCTGGAGCCCATGACGGTGACCCCCACTGGGGAGGGGCCGGAACACCGCAGCACCTCGGACTCACCCCTCCTGTCCCTGATGCATCTGGTGGGCAGCTGGCAGAACAACGCGGCACCACGCCACCCGGGACACCCGAGCAGCAACCGGACCCATCCAGTCCGGGCCGTCCCAGGCAATGTGCGCCAACGGGGACCCTCGTCGCAGGGCAGGAGTCACAGCAGGCCGCCTCCACTCCTGTTGTACCGTCTGGGGAACCACCTAGGCGTAGTGTTAGGGCCCCTAAGGCCAGAAAGTTAGACACCAGTTAAGTTGGCACCGGTGCAGGGCACAGCTTATATATAACCACTAGGGCACAGACTGTATATATTTCCTCACAATAAACACATGTTAACACCGTTGAAACCTGCTCAAGGTAGCACGGTAGCATTGTGGATAGCACAATTGCTTCACAGCTCCAGGGTCCCAGGTTCGATTCCGGCTTGGGTCACTGTCTGGGCGGAGTCTGCACATCCTCCCCGTGTGTGCGTGGGTTTCCTCCGGGTGCTCCGGTTTCCTCCCACAGTCCAAAGATGTGCAGGTTAGGTGGATTGGCCATGGTAAATTGCCCTTAGTGTCCAAAATTGCCCTTAGTGTTGGGTGGGGTTACTGGGTTATGGGGATAGGGTGGAGGTGTGGACCTTGGGTAGGGTGCTCTTTCCAAGAGCCGGTGCAGACTCGATGGGCCGAATGGCCTCCTTCTGCACTGTAAATTCTATGATTCAATGATTCTCTGTCTGATGGGAGTGGGGTGGTCCGGTCAGTGCTGGCCAGTGAGTTGGGGGGTGGGGGAGCGAGTGAAGGCCCCGTGGGTGGACCATGCTCCCCACCATCACCCTCCATCCCCTGCCCCGACCATCCTCAACACCCCCACCCCAGGGATTCGACGGGACCGTGTGGTGGGCTGGCCAGCTCGCATGCAGGGATCACCCAGGTGGAAGGTGCGACTGAGCGCATGAGTCAGACATTGTCAAACGATGTGGAGCACGGAGCTCATCACAGAGTGGGCTGTCATCATCCTCCATCCCATGGACCAGACCCGCTGTCACCGCCAACCCAGGGCCCCGGCTCGTAGTGCCGCAGGTATGTATAATGGAGGGTGTGTGCATGCGGGTGGTTTGGTGGTGCGGGAGGTGAGGGTGTTCGGTGGTGAGGGTGTGTGGTATGGTGGTGCCCGTGTCCCTGGCCAGCGAACCCCCTCCCAACCTGCCCCCCCCCAAAACCCCCCCCCCCCCCCCCCACCATCCAGTCGGTGAAGCGTGTCACAACGAGTGCGTCCCGTGCGCGTTGGCCTTGGTGATGGCGTTGTGCGGCCTCCCGTGGCTGCCCGGGCCCCATGCCCCGCTCATTGTTCCCCTCCCTCTCACACTCCTCGTCTGACGAGGCCTGCCCTTCCTCCTCACCCTTCTCCAGCCCGTCTGCTGCGCACTGTTGTGAAAGACGCAGCAGATAACCATGATGTGGGCGACCCTCCCAGCCTCGTACTGGAGGGCCCCTCCAGAGCGGTCCAGGCATCTGAAGTGCATCTTTGGGATGACGAAGCACCTCTCGACCACACCCCTGGTCACTGCATGGGCATCATTGTAGCTGTTCTCGGCGTCGGTCTGTGGTCTCCGGATTGGCGTCATCAGCCTCGATCGCAACGGGTAATCCCTATCGCCCAGCAGCCAGCCCCACAGCTGGGGGGGTGGGGGTACACTTCGAACATGTTGGGGATCTCCGTGTGTACCAAGATGAATGCGTCGTGCACACTGCCCGGGTACCGGGTGCAGACGTGCATAATGCCCAGTTGGGCGATCATATCGTGGAAGCCCTTCCTGTTTGTGTAGAGCGGCTGTTATTCGCCGGTGGTCGTAGGGCAACATGCATCCCGTCGATCACCCCCTGGACCCGGGGCATCCCGGCGACGACAGCGAAACCCGCTGCCCGGGCAGCCTGGTGGGGGCAGTCCACATGGTAGTGAATGTATATAGAATATAGAATGTATAACAGTACAGCACAGTACAGGCCCTTCAGCCCACGATGTTGTGCCGACCATTTATCCTAATCTAAGATCAACCTAACCTACACCCCTTCAATTTACTGCTGTCCATGTGCCTGTCTAAGAGTCGCTTAAATGTCCCCAATGACTCTGACTCCACCACCTCTGCTGGCAGTGCATTCCACGCACCCACCACTCTGTGTAAAGAACCTACCTCTGACATCTCCCCTATACCTTCCTTCAATCACCTTAAAATTATGTCCCCTCATGACAGCCATTTCCACCCTGGGGAAAAGTCTCTGGCTATCCACTCTATCCATCCCTCTCATCACCTTGTACACCGAATGCACTGGTCCGCCTGGGCATACAGGGCCTCCCTGATGGCACGGATGCACCTGTGCGCCGATGTCTGCAAAATCCCGGACAGGTCCCCACTCGGGGACTGGAATGAGCGTGACCGTCACCTTGATGGTCACCGGGAGCAGGTGTCCTCCCCCATACCTCCACAGTGCCAGGTGTGCCATCATCTGGCATATTTGTCGCACTGTCTCTCTGCTCATCCGCAGTCTCCGTCTGCATGCCCGGTCTGGCAGGTCCTCAAACAACATGCGGTTGCGGTACATGCGGGGCTCATGTGGTGCCGGTGCATCCCAATTTGGCGTCAAACCGGCGTCGATCTCGATTTCGGTGTCGGAAGCAATTCTCTGCCCAATCGCGTTTCACAATTTTGGCGTCGGCAAACGGAGAATCTAGCCCCTTGCATACATTTAATGGTATTTTAGAAAACATAAATTTTTCCAGAGTGTTCTGAGTCTTTGAACGTGAACCATTTTCCATGATTAAAGTATTTATGACAATAGGAATAGACCATTCAGCCCCTTGAGCATGTTGTCATTCAGCGTGATCTTGTTGATCTATCTGTATCCAATCTCCATTTACTCACCAAACTGCTTACCAACCAATGAGGTACCTTTAAAGTGTAGCCACTGTTGTACTGCCATAATCGCAGCAGCCAATTTGGGCACAGCAAGATCCCAGAAGCAGCAACATGATAATGGCAGATAACTAAAACCCTGTCAGGCCTCACCACAATAAAAGCGTTTAGACAATCAGTCACTTTGATTCAAGGGCCAATTTGAGGTTCCGATAAAGGCCGGTTGCCTCCTGAAGTGCAAAATGTCAGCGTTTCCACTGAGGCATTTTGACTAATGGTTCAGGAGTAAGTGGCAAGAATGCCGTAGGTCAGATTTGGATGGCCAGTTTTGCAATCATTTCTGTGACAGGTCCCATTGTGCTAACAGCAAATGATGTTATTCCTGAGCTGAGTGACGCAGGTTCGCAGTGTGTGGGAAAGCAGACAGCCTCAGCATTCAGCCTGGCCAGCCAACCTGCTTTGTAGTCATTTACCTTTTCAATACATAGAGCTTTCTCAATCGAAAGTGACAGCACAAACTGAGTACAAGGCAGTGTCTCTGTAGCCTTGGGACCCCCTGTTATGTTGCATTTAGATTGAGGACAGCTTTGCCTCCTAATCCCTCTTGGCTCTCTCTTCCCCACATTTGCATTATGAGTGGATGCCAAACAGCAACAATGTAGACATACTCCATGAAGTGTTGGGTACTCTGCTACACAGACGAACCAACACGGTTGTGAATGGTACGACTCAGTTTTATTTCAAACATCTATTTACACTGGTAAACTGTTTACTGAGGTTCGATCATAACCCTTGAATCTGTGGACCTATTCCTAATTCTATCTTGTAGTGGCACTCAGCACATGGTGGATGTCTGAGTGGCTCCTGATCTGTCTCCTGCTCGAGCCCCCAGGAAGTGTTGTGTTCCCTGTTTTGTACTGTGTGTGCTCTTGCCTGTGTTGTGTGTGTGTTGATTGGTCCGTTGATCTGTCCATCAGTATAGAATTATAGAATTCACAGTGCACAAGGAGGCCATTCGGCCCATCGAGTCTGCACCGGCTCTTGGAAAGAGCACCCTACCCAAGGTCCACACCTCCACCCTAGCCCCATAACCCAGTAACCCCACCCAACACTAAGGGCAATTTTGGACACTAAGGGCAATTAATCATGGCCAATCCACCTAACCTGCACATCTTTGGACTGTGGGAGGAAACCGGAGCACCCGGAGGAAACCCACGCACACACGGGGAGGATGTGCAGACTCCGCACAGACAGTGACCCAAGCCGGAATCGAACCTGGGACCCTGGAGCTATGAAGCAATTGTGCTATCCACAAGGCTACCGTGCTGCCCCGAATGTATGTATGTATGTAAGTATGTATGTGCTATGATGTTTACCTGAATATCATGACATCCTCCCTTTTGTACAAGAACATGAGCCTATGTGGTTATAAATAGAGATGTGTACTGAGTGCAGCTGAATGTGTGTGTGTGCAATATCTACAGCATGTACATGGGGCTAAACTATATACAAGGGCCGATGTTGGGTGCGACATAACAACGAGGTTGTACCATAAACAAAGAACGGGGAAATGTTGAACGCCAAAACTAATTCCTGTAACGATAAGAACAGAAACATATTAACACAGTGGTATTATGAGTTCAATGTACAAACAGTTTCATAAGTCCAGTCTAGTAGGTGGGCGACGAATTTGGGTTGACTGCCTCAAGGGTGGGTCTGGAACCACCGGCTGAGGAATGGGCCTGGCCACGGGCGACGATGGAAGGGGCATGGTGGCAGGCAGCTCCACGAAGTCATTATCAGGAACAACAGGAGGGCGCGGTGTCGGTGTAAGTTCCCGTAGCGAGCGTGGAAGTAGGCGAAGAGCCCGGCGATTGCGCCTGCGAATGGATCCATCAGGCATGCGAACCAGGAATGAGCGGGGAGCCACGCATCGGAGAACTTCAGCAGGTGCTGACCAGCCACCTTCTGGTAGGTGGATGCGGACTTCGTCTCCAGGGGCCAGGGCGGGAAGATTAGTTGCCCCTGTGTCATATGCCCTCTTCTGGTGAACGTGCTGCTGTTGCATTCTGTGTAGTACCGGAGCATGGTTGGTTGTGGGTGCCAGAATGGAAGGCACAGTGGTCCTGAGGGCGCGACCCATCAACAGCTGGGCTGGTGAGAGGCCAGTGGCTAGTGGGGCTGAGTGATAGGCCAGCAGGGCTAGGCAGAAATCTGATCCGGCAGCAGCAGCCTTGCAGAGGAGCCGCTTGACGATGTGAACGCCCTTCTCCACCTTTCCATTGGACTGGGGATGCAGAGGGCTGGACATCACGTGTGTGAAGCCATACGAAGCTGCAAAGGACGACCATTCATAGCTGGCAAAGCAGGGCCCATTGTCCGACATGACAGGAATCGGAATGCCGGGGCGAGCGAAGGTGTCTTTGCAGGCCCTTATGACAGCGGACGATGCCAAATCGTGCAGGCGTATGACCTCTGGATAGTTGGAAAAGTAGTCAATGACGATTACATAGTCCCTGCCGAGCGCGTGAAAGAGGTCCACATCCACCTTCGCCCAGGGGGACGTCACCAGCTCATGGGGCAGAAGCATCTCAGGAGGTTGCGCCGGTTGAAACCTTTGGCAGGTGGGGCAGTTGAGCACCATATTGGCAATGTCATCACTGATGCCCGGCCAGTATACCGCCTCTCGGGCCCTCCGTCTGCACTTCTCGACCCCCAGATGGCCTTCGTGTAGTTGGTCGAGGACCAGCTTGTGCATGCTGTGTGGAATCACAATCCGGTCCAGCTTTAGGAGGACACCATCAATGACGGCCAAGTCGTCTCAGACATTGTATAACTGTGGGCACTGTCCATTGAGCCACCCTCCCATCATGTGGCGCATCACACATTGTAGAAGGGGGTCAGCCGCAGTCCCTCGGCGAATACGGGCTAGACTGGAGTCGTCAGCTGGCAGATTTGCCGATGTGAAAGCCACCTGTGCCTCGACCTGACAGATGAACCCCTCCGAATCGGGCGGTGTGCTCACTGCTCTAGATAGGGCATCCGCAATGATAAGGTCCTTACCCGGGGTGTAGACCAGTTGGAAGTCATACCTCCTAAATTTAAGTAGGATGCGCTGGAGGTGAGGGGTCATCTCGTTCAGGTCCTTATTTATGATGCTGACCAGGGGGCGGTGGTCAGTCTCAACAGTAAACCGGAGGAGACCATACACGTAGTCATGGCACTTGTCTATCCCGGTTAGCAAGCCCAGGCACTCCTTTTCGATCTGCGCGTAGTGCTGTTCTGTGGGGGTCATGGCCCATGAGGCATAGGCGACCGGGGCCCATGACGCAGTGTCATCCCGCTGTAAGAGCACCGCCCCAATGCCGGACTGGCTGGCATCAGTCGAGATTTTAGTGTCACGAGATGTGTCGAAAAACACCAATACCGGTGCTGTGGTGAGCTCAATATTGAGCTCCTCCCATTCCTGCTGGTGTGTGGGCAGCCACTGGAACTCCGTGGACTTCTTGACGAGGTGGCGCAGAGCTGTCGTGTGGGAGGCAAGGTTGGGAATGAACTTCCCCAGGAAGTTGACCATGCCTAGGAAGCATAGCACTGCTTTCTTGTCTGCCGGCTGCGGCATGGCTGTAATGGCGCTCGCCTTGTCTGCATCCGGACGGACCCCTGATCAGGAAATGTGGTCCCCCAGGAACTTCAGCTCGGTTTGGCCGAAAGAACACTTGGCTCGGTTGAGGCGCAGGCTGTTTTTGCGTATGCGCGCAAAGATTCGCTGGAGACGATAGATGTGCTCCTGTGGTGTGGTGGACCAGATGGTGACGTCGCCCACGTAGACGCGCACCCCTTCGATGCCCTCCATCATCTGCTCCATGATCCTGTGAAAGACCTCGGATGCCGAGATGATGCCAAATGGCATTCGGTTGTAGCAGAACCTGCCGAAAGGGGTGTTGAAGGCGCACAGCTTTCGGCTGGACGGATCCAGTTGGATCTGCCAAAAAACCTTCGAGGCATCCAGTTTTGTGAAGATTTTAGCCCGGGCCATTTCGCTTGTGATCTCTTCCCGTTTGGGTATGGGTAGTGTTCCCTCATTATGTTGTTGTTGAGGTCTTTTGGATCAATGCAGATCCGGAGCTCGCCGGAGGGCTTCTTAACACACACCATGGAGCTGACCCATAGCGTGGGTTCCGTGACCCGGGATAGCATCCCTTGGTCCTGGAGATCCTGCAGCTGCTACTTGAGGCGGTCTTTGAGTGGCGCTGGGACCCTGCGAGGTGCGGGAATGACTGGGGTGGCGTCCGGTTTGAGCCGAATTCTGTAGGTGTAGGGCAGTGTTCCCATGCCTTTGAATGCCTCCTGGTTGTGGGCGAGGAGCGATTGGAGCTGTGCCCTGAACTCTGCATCCGGGAAGTCAGATGTGCCTTCTGGAGACAGAGAGTGGACTCGTTGCACGAGGTGGACAGCCTTGCATGACTGTGCGCCTAACAGGGAGTCCATTGATGATCCGACTATTTTGAATGGGAGTGTGGCCGTGTGTGTGTTGTGTGTCACCTGGAGCTGGCAGGATCCCATAGCCGGGATAACGTTCCCGTTGTAGTCGACTATCTTGCAACGGGACGGCCAAATTGGTGGTCTGACCTTCATGGGGTAGAAGGCTGACCATGCTATGAGGTTGGCGGAGGTGCCAGTGTCCAGACGGAATGTTATCGGTGATCGGTTGACCGTTAGGGTGGCACACCATTCATCACCCGGGTTGACAGTGTTAACTTGCATCGGCTGGTGGGTCCTGGCTGGAGACATTCGGTTCCCATCAATGACCGCAACCCGGAAGGCGTCCCGGTCGTCTGTGTCACTGGTCTGGATATCGTCTGGGCACGACTCGTAGTAAGGAGGCTGAATGGTCCCACGTCCCTGCGAGGTTGTCGGTGTTGGGGAACATTGGCAGGTTGAGCAGCTCGACAGCAGGCAGCGTAGTGGCCCATCTTGCCACAGCGGAGGCATTGTCGGTTTCTTGCCGGACATTGCCGCTTTAAATGTGCGGCTCCACAGTTGCCGCACGTCGTGACGTCATGGCGTTCGTTGCGCCACCGCGCATGCGCAGTTCGGTCTTGCGTCAAGTGCACCTGCGCATCTCGCTCCTCAGTGTTGTCCTCGTTGTTGCCGCGCGCAAGCGCGGGAGGCCTCGAAAAGGGCGCGAAATGGCCGCCCTCGTCCGGGCCGCGGGCCAGGAGGAACTCGATCGCCTTGACCCGTTCGGCCTCGTAGGACGCCTGCCTCGCCGATCCGGCCGCGTAGGACCTCTGCCGCGCCGATTCGGCCGCTTGAAATTGGGAGTAGCGGCTAGTCGCGTTTTCATGCAGGACACAGGCTTCGATTGCGGAGGCTAAGGGGAGGCCTTTTATTTTTAAGAGCTGCTGGTGTAGGGTGACCGAGGTGACCCCAAAAACGATCTGGTCCCGAATCATGGAATCGGAGGTGGTGTCGTAACCGCAGGACTGCGCGAGGATACGGAGGTGCGTAAGGAATGACTGAAAGGGCTCATCCTTACCTTGCAGGCGCTGCTGGAAGAGATACCTCTCGAAGCTCTCGTTGACCTCGACGTTGAAGTGTTGGTCGAGCATGAGAAGGACTGTCTTGTATTTGGTCTTGTCCTCACCTTCCGCGAACACCAGGGAGTTGTAGACATGGATGGCGTGTTGACCTGCCGTGGAGAGGAGGATGGCGATCTTTCTGGTGTCCGAGGCGCTCTCCTTTTCGTTGGCTTCCAGAAAGAGCTGGAAGTGCTGTTTGAACAGCTTCCAATTAACGCCGAGGTTTCCAGCGACTTGTAGCGGCTGCGGCGTGCTGGCGGTGTCCATGGCGCAGGATGGCAGATTCCGGAGGATTTGTAGGTAGGTACCACAGTTAATCCTGGTACTATGAAGTGTTGAGTACTCTGCTACACAGATGAACCAACACGGTTGCGAATGGTACAACTCAGTTTTATTTCAAACATCTATTTACAGTGGTAAACTGGTTACTGACGTTCGATCATAACCCTTGAATCTGTGGACCTATTCCTAATTCTTTCATGTAGTGGCACTCAGCGCATGGTGGATGTCTGAGTGGCCTGCAATGAGCTCTGTGCCCTGAGCTGTCTCCTGCTCGAGTGCCCAGGAAGTGTCGTGTTCCCTGTTTTGTACTGTGTATGCTCTTGCCTGTGATTGGCTGTCGTGTTGTGTGTGTGTTGATTGGTCCGTTGATCTGTCCATCAGTATGTATGTATGTGCTATGATGTTTACCTGAATATCATGACACACCAGCCACAAACAGCGATATAGCCCCATCTGCCTGATAGGGTGGTGGAAGCAGGCTTTCAAAATTAAATTGGATATAGGGCGCGATTTAATGGAAACGTTTGGAAGTGTCATTTTAGGCGGGTTAGGCTGGGAGTTTCCCCCCGGCTCTGTGACATCCACAGGGCTGTTCAACCCACCTGTCATGTTTTGGGGGCCTGGGGAGTTTCCCTCTCGCTCACACTTCAGGCGCAATCTCACGGAAATGTTTCTAAGTGTGTTAGCGAGTGGGAATTGCCGTGTGCTTCCCGATGGCTGACCCAGCGACACCGCCACAGGTATCTAACGGCAATTAGGGCCGGAAATGATGCCCCACGGGCTTCGCGGCGGATATGGTTGTCCCGCCAGCTGGTTCGCCTGGGCCGCACCCGGCAGCTCCCCGCTAACAAAGGGGAGCAGCTCTTAAACTGACCCCGCAGAGCAAACACCAGACAGCGCGCAGCCAAGCCGCCACGCAGACTCGCTCCATGATTCGGTGATGCCGACCTGGCCAGACTGTTGGACACGGTGGAATCGCGATGGGACACATGTTCCCCTGAGTGGGCTGGGGGTGTCAGCTCCAGGTCAGCCAGTGCTGCCCGGGAGACAGTGGCAGGCAGCCATCATCTTGGTGAGTGTACCCAGGAGGGCCGCCACCCGGTGCTGCAAGAACCTCTACTGGACCGAGTGGATGAGCAGGCAATAGACCCCTGGCACCCAGCAGTTGGCTCTGCACCCCCCAGCACAATACCATGCCTGTACCCCAGCACACCCTGGCAACCACCAGCACACCCCACCCATGCCCAGCAGCGGTGCCCACACCTGCCTCCTGCCACAGCACCTCCGCCCGCCCCCCCCCCCCCCCCCCATCACCCTCGTCCCCCCAGCCCCCACTCTGGCGATGCATGAAGCGTGCGTCTCACAATATCCCCTCTTTGTCTCCACAGGATACGTTGGCCAATCACAGTTGGGAAAGGGCCCAGACAGGCGGTGGCGGACATCAGAGGCCTCACCCTGAACAAGGAACAGGCCCTGGAGGCCGCGGTAGTGACCAGACTCCACTCAGCTGACCTGTTTCAAGTGAGTTATGCATGCCAGACATAATGACCCTTCCTTCTCACTGACCTCTTGCCAATTCTCCTGCAGGATCTCCATCTGATGCTGCCGATCCATCCGGGACACTCCAGTGGGTCCCTAGCCGACTGGAGGAATCCCAAAGGCTACGGGTGCAGGAGATCACGCCGGCAATGCAGTTTGAGGATCACTCAGAGGGCACTGGGGGGAGGGGAGGGCTGCACCATCAGTAGCTCGGACAGTTAACGTCACGTTTGTTCACCATTAAGCCACGCTGCACCCGAGACATGTGAAGCCTTTGTCACATTATTCCACACAGTGGGCCGGCTTGCACCCTCTACCCCCCCATTGCCCTCCGCCCTCCCCTGCCCCCGAGGCACTGTGGTCCCATGTCTGCCCCCCCTCCCCGAGGCATATCACATGCAGGTGATGGGTGTGAGTGCCCTGTCAGCAGACAAACAGGAGTCAGACTGTGGCATTGATTGAGAACCAGAGCTCAGCTCGCAGCGGGTTATCATCACCCTGACAGTGCCGGTACAGGCCCATTGCCGAAGCCACATGTTTCACCTCCTCCACCTCCAGCACGTCGCCCTACTGCTGTGCAAGGTTGTGGAGGGCACAGCAGACAACCACAAAGCTGGCGGCCCTCCGGGGTGTGTACTGCACCTGAGTGGTCGAGGCATCGGAATTGTATTTGAGCAGTCCGATGCACCGCTCAATGACAGACTGGTTGACCAAATGGGCCTCGTTGTATCGGATCTCCACATCGGTCCCTGGCCTTCGTACTGGCGTCATTAGCCCGCACCTTAGTGGATACCCCTTATCCCACAGGAGCCAACCGGACATCCTGGGATATCCCTCCATGATGCCGCGGATCTCTGACTGCCCCAGGCTGCAGATGTCGTGCACACTCCTGGGGAAGCATGCACATACATGCATGATCTTAAGGTGATGGCCATACACAAGTTGAACATTCAGGGTGTGGAACCCCTTCCTGTTAATACTGGGCGCTCCTGGACCGCCCAGTCTGCGGAGGCAATATGCAAGCCATCTATTACCCCCTAGACCTGAGGAATTATGGCGATGGCGGAGAATCCTGCTGCACGACACCTTGGTGGACTTGATCCAGGTTAAAGTTTATATAGTCGCTGCTCGGGCAAACAGGGCATCTGTGAGTTCACAGATGCACTTGTGGGCTGTTGGTTGGGATATGCTACGCAAGTCCCCATTCGAGCTCTAGAATGAACCCAAGGCATAAAGGTTCTTGCTGCTGTTTTCTCTGGCGTCTGGCTGCCTGGCCTGCCACCAGTACCACGATGGCAGCTGCTGCGGGGCCCACAATATCATGAATAATGTGATTTACCTGAAATGAATTAAGAGAGCGTGAGAGACCGACAGTCAGGTTTGGCTTCCATCCTGGGACCCTCAAGTCCCCCAAGCCTCCCACCCTTACATTCCCCGCCATCTCTCCGGGTGCCATCCAAGAGTCGGTTGTGCTGAGGGATCCCACCCTGCACACGCACCCCAGGCAGGGGCCATTGGGTGCCAGACCCCAGACCCCTGCCTGGAACATCACTTGGACTGGGCGCAGGTGCCCCCCCGATCTTCACATTTGAATGTTGGCTGCTGCCTCTGTGGTATTGGCACCTTTAGTGTTCAGGCAAAGTGGCCAGGCCTCACAGTCTGATCGGGATGCGAGGCAGTAACACTCGCCTGCGACATGGCACCTCGACACATGGGAATCCACTTGAGAATATTTTATTTATTAAACATGAAACAGTAAGAAAGATTTGAAAATCAACTACGTAACATTTCACGAATCACACTAACTATTAAACAACAAGAAAATGTCAACGTTCCATATTGGTACCAATACAAAGCTCACTTTCAGTAAAAAAGCACACAGTATCACCCCCTGCAGGTTCCTCAACAGAAACGGAGGATAAGCCTGAAAATGTGTCATCAGGTCCAGAACGTTGCTGTGGAAATGATCTGTCCATCAATGTGTGACATGTTTCGCGTAACAGTGTCATTCTCCGTCCAGGAGTTGCAGCTGTGCAGCCCCTCCTGCAAGGCCCAATTTCACCGGAACCAAATCATATTCCCACTGGTGCTGTAGGTGCAGTTGCACATCCTTGACTTCCAGCGTGTTTAACCCCGGTGACATGCCAGTAACATGGAGCAACTCACCACACTAGCTACAAAAGCATCAGCAATCTGCAAACGCATTTCATCAATGGCGTTAGCAGGTAGCCTTTTGGATCAATGTTGTGCACCCGGTCTCGCAGTGTCTTCTTGCTTCAAACTGGATTGGCTTCAGGACTCATATGTCCACCTGAGCTCGGTGTTCCAGGACTCGGGTACCTTGTCCTTCTTTCTGGCTACAGAAAAGGAAGGAAAGAGCATTAACAGCATCCAGGCATCTTCATCCACCAGCAGGAGCAAGAGGCAAACACAATCTGCAGCTGTGAAGTGCATGTGTAACTAACATTGCCAATTCACTATTAGCGATAGCTTTCAGTTGTGCAGCCAGAGGGTGCCACGGTCAGAGGGAGTTCCAGTGACCTGCACCATATTACCATGGACAGGGATCCATCCTGGATGTATTCGGGAAGAAGGACAGACAGAAGCTGAATTTGCCCCTGGTGTGGGTATACACTATCTGGGAGGGTGGCATGTTGGACCCGTGGGTGCCAAGCCCCTCACCCCCGAATCTATGAGCGACCCCCCTCACCCCCCCACCGATGGCAGCCAACCCACTCAACCAGACACGTCTCCCGTGGGGTTTCCCCCACCTGCCCTGAGTACTAGGGCAGCAGTCCCAGTTCCACCGGTGTCATTGCCCAGTTTCAAAGATGGCTACTTGCCTCCTCCAATCCCCACAGCAGCCGTTGCACTAGCTTCACGTTTTTAAGTAGGTGTGCTAAAGGGCGCCCATATAACTGCTCGCTGGGGAGCCGGTTTAAATCGCAAGAGGCCATTAGATAGGGGGTCCATCCCGTTAACAATTTGGAGATTGGCCTTAATTGGTGATTATTGGTTTCTTGACACATCGAGGTCCGGACCTCGCCGATGGGAGCAGGCCGGTTAGATTTGAAACTAATCAGCACCCGTGTAGAACCTGATTTTGGCCTCTCCCACAATTTAACTGGCTCGCTCGGATCCACACTGGCCGATCATCACCGGGGAGCTGAACTCGCTGACCTGAGCGGCTCGCAGAGATCAGGCCACCATCTTGAAAGGGTGCCCGATCTCTAACTGCTTTTGCGGGTTCCGTGCACCTCTCACCTGATGTGTTGGGTGCTCTGGATCCGCGGAACACATACAGGCCACCAACACTTAAAATAGTACAACACTATTTTATTAAGTTAGAAACTGTTGAACATACATTCACTGTGGGTTAACATGATGTTAGGTTAAACTAAAGACCTATGCCTGTCCGAACCAGTCTATGCACTCAGCACATGGTGAGGACCTGTGCTGTAAGCTGTAAGCTCTGTCCTCCTGAGCGGCTGCATCCCGAATGAACGGGAACTCTGATGCCCTCTGTCTTTATAGTGAGTGTGCTCTAACTGGTGATTGGCTGCGGTGTTGTGTGTGTTGATTGGTCTTGCTGTGTGTCCATCAGTGTGTGTGCCTGCACTATGGTATACTGGTGTATATTATGACATCACCCACAGGCAATGTCGCCCCCCCCCCCAAACACATGGCCATTAACCCACAGCCCCATGTGAGGACAACTCACTGTGGGGTGGCTGAGCGGCCCCCATTTTCAGGCCATCCCATAGCCCCTTTGGACCCCCTTCCCTCCTGGACCCTTACCCCACCCAACCTTCCGGAGGCCGCTTCATACACACCCTTCACCCTCCCCCCCCATCTTTCATACCCCCAGCTCATCCCTCCTTTCATGGACATGGCCCCTCTCAGCCCCTGACCCTGGGCAGTTCCACCCTGGAACCCAGTCACCCTGGAACTGCCAACCTGACACCCTGGCAATCCTTCTGCCAGCCTTGAAGTGCCACCCGGGCAACTAGGCCTTGCCAGAGTGGCAGTCCCAAGGTGAAAGCCTGGCAGTGCCAAGGTGATAGGGTGTCAGGAGGAGAGCCAGGGTTCCACCCTACCTTGTCTCTGACCACCCAAGGTTCTCCACTGTCTTGGGAAGACCACCCAGGTGCCGTTCTGCCTAGGCCACATTTGGGTGGACCAGTACTAAATGGCACCTGACTGGGGTCTCCCTGGGGTCTCCCTGGGGAAGTGGATAAATGCCGTGAGCCAGATGGATCCGGTGTCTGCACTGTTCAGTGAGTTTAGCCGTGCGAGTTTGGATCCTGCTCATTGTGGCCGGGACCCAGATCACAGCACTTTGAGAGCTCTGGTTAGATCTCGTGAGCCGCAACGATCGTCAGGAAGTCTGGGGGAGGCCTCTCCCAGTTTCGAGTCTGGCACGACATGACCAGTAGATTGCATCCGACATTGCCTGACAAACGGCAGAAGCGCAGTGCTGTTGACAGAGCTGAGCAATACCACAACAGATGTATACATGCAAATGTCTGCAGTCCTGTTACATCCATCCATGAATTGTGGTGGGCAATTAAAAAACTAATGGGAGCAGGAGGAACTTCCCAGCACATCAGTGCTGAAGGCAAGGCTGAAGCATTTTGTATCGTATTCAGTCCAAACCTCTGAGTGCATTTTTACAAAATTCATTTACATGATCTGGGCGTCGCTGGCTAAGCCAGCATTCATTGGCCATCCCATTTCCCTCTGGAAGGTGGCGGTGAGCTGCCTTCTTGAACTGCTGTAGTCCTTGTGGTGTAGGTACACCCACAGTGCTGTTAGGAAGGGAGGGCGTTTGACCCAGTGACTGTGAAGGAACGGCGATATATTTCCATGTCAGGAAGGTGAATGACTTGGAGATGAACCTCTAGGTGGTGGTGTTCCCATGTATCTGCTGCCCTTGTCCTTCTAGATGGATTGGGAAGGTGCTGTCTAAGGGCCCTTGGGGAGTTGCTGCTGTACTTCTAGGAGATGGTACACACGACTGCCACTATGCATCGGTGGTGGAGGGAGTGAATGTTTGTAGAAGGGATGCCTATTAAACAGGTTGTCTTGTCGTGGATGGTGTCGAGCGTCTTGGGTATTGTTGGAGCTGCACTCTCCAGGCAAGGTGGAGAACATTCCATTATACTCTTTCTGAGGGTCGGTGAAGATGCGATGGGCCAAATAGTCTCCTCCTGCAATGTTGGGATTCTATGGGTTCCGTGGAGTTACACAAAGATTTAAAGATTAACATGGATTACAAAGTACATTTTAAATTACAATGATCTCACTGACATAAAATGTCCCTTTTAAGCACACAAGATGACTATGCTCAAATGCACACTCTGCTCTCATAGAATCGTAGGATCATGAACCCATACTCTGAACTCAAATTAGTGAATGTTTGTGGATGTCTCATCAGAATTCCACAAGATTATTGTCACGTGAGAGTTTCCAAACTCCACTCTCAAGAACGCACTTTAAAATCTTTTCTCATAACTATGCTTTCCGTTAGCAGTTTGCATTCAGAAATCTAATCCAGGTTTTTCAAATGGCACTTTGAAACAAAACTTCCGAACCTCCTTTAACAGCGAATCCAATCCAGGATTTCACGCTAACTGCTTTAGGATTTCTTTGCCTTGACGGCTGTGCAAACCTTTTATAATCGATTTAACTTTCTTTCCCAGACTGTATTAAAATGGCGTCAAGCATTTCATCACCCTCTGAAGTCTGCTGTCCCACTTGAAATTAAGTTACTGTGATAACTCGGAGCAATTTGTTTACTCTTCCTTGAATTCTTCTGAACAATACTATGGGGCGGGATTCTCCGAGCCTCCGCGCCGAAATCGCGCTCGGCGCGGGGGCAGAGAATGGAGCGTCAGACCCACAATCGGGTCCGACACCTTCCTGCGATTCTCTGCGGACCGGAGAATCGCTGCCAGTCGAGCACGCACGGTCGACGCGGCGCCAGTAGGGGGCCATTGAAAGAGACCCCTGTGGCGATTCTCCGCCGGCTGCTGGCCGAGTTCCCACCGCCGTGGTTCACTCATGGTTCCACCCGGCCGGCTGCGGTCCCAGTCCACGGCTGCCCTGGTGGGGGCGGGGGGATCCGTCACCGGGGGGTCCTCCAGGATGGCCAGGCTCACGATCGAGGGCCACCGATCGGTGGGCGCACATGATCTGGGGGCGGCTTATATTGCTGGGGCCGGCTTGCTGTGTAGGTCCGCCATGTTGCTTGGACCCGCGGCCGGAAGTGCAGAGCCCCGTATCAGCAGCAAGAGCTGCGTGGACTACTCCGGAGCCCTGAAAGCCCCCTTCAAAATGGAGAATCACTCTGGACTTTCTCCAGGAAAAACCAGAGTGATCTGTGCCTGTTTCCTCGTGGGTGTGGGGACATAGCTCCATTTTCAGAGAATTCTGCCCATGGTCTCTGTTCACTTAACTCCAGACTTCTTAGACATTCATTGTGTTCCAATTCCCTGGTTATCTGGACTGTATCCTGTTCCTTAGGCATCTTTCATCTTTGTAACTCCCTTGTTCTGTCCAGCGTCTCCTGGCAGAGTTGAGAACTATTCATTCCTTGGTGACCTGGCTCCAACTGCTCTTAAATTAGCTAAACTAAAATTGATAAGATTTTTTCTTTATAAGGACATCCAGTTGCAAAGCGACAGCCAAATACTTTTGCCTTTTATTTATTTTTCATGCTGTGGCTCTCTCTAACCACAATAAAAACTCAGATGGAACTTAACCAACCCTCACAGATACAAACACCTTTGTCCAGCATGAATCTAACTACAGGTTTTACCCTTCCAGGTACAGAAACATTAAATGACACCCAGTTAAAACTATATCTTATTTCTACTGTCTACCGATACAAATATACATCCCTTAAAACTATCTTTGTTTTCTTAACACCTTCCAAACCCATGCTCTTTACCATCCGGAAGGACAAGGGCAGCACACACATGGGAACACCATCTGATAGCTCGCTGGCAAGTCACACATCATCCTGACTGTTGCTGCACCAAAATGAGAGTTACAGCTACAGAACTAAATTTAGATCAGAGGGCACTAATGCACACAGTAACTTGCACCCTGCAACACACTCTGTGACACACGATGTAACAGATACCTTTTAACATACCCTCTAACACACCCTGCAAAGCACACTTGCAACACACACTGTAACAGACATTATAACACTTACTGTGACACACACAAGGCGGAATTTTCACATCCCAACCGCAGCAGGTATCTTGGAGGGTGCAGGCGGAGAATCTAACGGGAGCCAAAAAATCGGAAACCCGCTGGCTTAAAATCACATTGCAATTCTCCAAATGGTGGGTTTGTGGTGAATTGGTCTGGTGTGTGGAACTGGGGGAGAAGAAGACCCCTGTACCCCCAAACCCCAGGCACAGCACTGATCTGACTCAGTAACACAGGAGGACCCAGCAGCATGGTGCTGTCCATGAAGAGCTGCTCGGCCTGGAGACGGGGGAGGCGGGAACCAGCCTGCCCGGCAGAGTGGTCAACAGCACATCAGGAGCAGCGTGGCGCTATGACAGAAAGGCTTTGTTGCACTCACCTCAAAGCTTCTGGTGAATTGGGAACAGCCTTGTGCATGTCACACTTTATCAAACAGGGTTTAGACCGATATAATGTCACATTGGCATGACGCAAGATGGAAAGGCCTGACAGGTGGGCAACTATTTTAATGTGCATTCGTGAGATACAAATTGTGCTCACACCACCAGCCAGCAGGAGTCTGTCTGGACAGCACTGTGCTGCGCGATTCATGCAGCCATCGCAACAAAGGTTGGGAATTTGACGAATTTGACTGTGGGTGAAGCGGAGGTGAGGTCCGGGGGCAGGGGATGGTGGGGGGTGGTGGGGATGGGGGTGGGGTGGCAGGGGTGCATTCGATGATGGCGACAAGGGGGCAATGTGGAAGGAGTGCTGTGTAAGGAGGGGTGGAGCGAGGGATAACAAGGTGAAGGGAAGGTGGACCCCAAGAGGGCTGCATGACATGCAGACAAACAAGGCTCGTTAGGGATGGTCCGCATAACCACTAAACAGGTCGCAGGTGCAGTGTTTTGTGAAGGTCACTGACGTCCCTAATCCTCTTTGGAAATAGAAACTACAGAAAAGATTCCCTGTTTGGGAGACTTTGTTCTTCCGCCAGAGCTGAATTTCACCTGATTTGTGCTGGGTGCGCAAATGAGGAAGAAATTCCCAATCATTAGCCATGCAAATCTATGCTTGGCAAGAATTGTGCCGGATTCCCGAGGCAATCCCGCTGTCTTGCCGTCATTTTGAGTGGACGGCCTGATAGCGAGGTCCCGCAACTGGCCAGTACCCCCCCCCCCCCCCCCCCCCCCCCACCCCTCACCGCCGCATTTCAATTCAGCACCCCCTGTAGTGCAATTCAGCCCCCACCCTTGATCTTTCTGGGTCACCCCCTCCCCCCAGTATGGGGGTGACCTGACTCAACCCCCGTCCCCCACAAAGACCCACTAAATAAAGAGCCCCCCCCCACAGAAACCCCCTAAATAAAGAGACCCCCACAGAGCCTTCCTAAATAAAGGGACCCCACCCCATAGAGACCCCCCAAAGTAAAGGGGCCCCCTCACAGAACCACAGAAGAAAGATTCCTGTCTGGAACTCGGAGCAGTCCAGAGGCAGTGGGAAAAAAAATCGCTGCTTTAACACTCACCTGGGCAATACCCCTCCTGGCTCAGACACAGGAAGCAGCACCTGTCAATTCCTGGAAAGAGAAAACCAGACAGCTGGCTTTAAACCCCCCCAGAACTTTGACCGGCAAACCATTCACTAATTTCTGGAGGTTCACACGGGTCTGGAGAATATGGTGCCCGGCCTGCTCAGTGGATCCAAATGGATCTTCATGACCCATTTGCATCTCCTGCCGGTGCGGGGCGTGAACCTTGATCCCAATGAGAATGGTGGAGCGGGGGCGGGGTGGGGGGTGGGGGGGGGGGGGTGGGGGGGAGCGCGGGCGGTGCCGGAGCATCTGAAACGGATCGACGCCCTTTTCTTCACAACCGTTGTATTCTCCATCTCATCGGGAGCTCCGCTACCTGCAGCGCGAGGTGGAAAATTTCACCCTATGTCAAGACTTCTCTTTAAATTCAGGGGCTGACAGACAGAAGTCAGAGAGTGTGGACATTCCTGCTGCGAAATGGAAAGGAGTCACGGATGGCAGGCAGCCCAGGGCTATGTAGCCCTCAGTCTGAAGTCAAAGAAAGGAGACAGTGCAGAAGAGCAGCGGGGATGCAGCAGGAGCAATATTGGAAGTATGGTGTACCCCGGCAACAGGGAGGGGAAAGAGCTTTGTGCTCCACAGAGAAAAGCACAGCTTGGTGTGCTTGGCTGTCCTATTGTCGATGTCCCTGCGCTTGATGGGCTCTGTACTGAACTGCAGAGAGTATGGTGATGGTCACATGGACAATTACAACCTGCAGATTAGGGAACACATATTATAGTGTGGGGGTGGTGGGAAGGGTTATGTGAAGCTCTGGGCTATCCATGTAAGTGATGGTGCACCCAATCTTCAGATGGGGCGTGTACAGGTCCACGTGAGGCATGAGTCTCTCACAGGTAATGGGCTCCGGGCATGGGGGGGGGGCAGGGAGGGTGGAAGGCAGGGAGGGCAGTGGAGAGTGTGCCAATTTCCACCACAACAACAGCAGGATCCAGTGGGGGAAGCTGGAGGATAACAGGTGGTTCCTCTGTCTGCACATCGTGAGGTTCCAGGTAAATCAGAGGCACACGAACTGTGAGAGACCGTCGAACGCCATCCTCTAATAAAGGGGCAGCACCGACATCTGAACACTCAGGTAAAATAGCATCTTCCAAAATTGAAACTAAAATTGGTTCTGTCTGGGAGGGCTATGGTAAAGTTTTGGAGGACCACTAAGCTGGGCTCTGGGACTCTTTCTTGAATGCATACTCACTTATTGGTATCACTACAGTGGGCAGGGTCCAGGTTGATTAAATAGGACTCAAAGCCCATTGTGCAGGGAGCAACAGCAAGTCAGATTTCTAATTTCACACCCTGAAAGGGGTCAGCACAGGTTAATAGCCTCACGTCAAAGTTTGGAAAGCTACATAGTGGAAGACAGGATTGCAGCCTTGGAGCATGAAGAGAAGAGTGAAGGGGGATGGGCACAGCTGCATCATCTCTGCCGTCCCATTGGTGAAGGGGAGTCACGGATTGCGATTAATGTCATTCATCAATGGCGAAACGGATTTGATTCATTCACCCTGAGAAAACGAGTGCCCATAGTTGCCAAGTCAGTGAGTGGAGGTCAGAGCCACATTGATTCACTGGGATAATTCACAAGTTATCACCCCCCGCAGGCCTCTAGATGTCATATCAGTGAAATGGATTGCTGCTCACTTCTATGTGCATGCTCGAGTCTCAGGGGCAAGGTAACATGAGGAACAATGTAATCTACATACCAAAGCTGAGTTGCCCAACTTCTCCCATAGATCTCTTGTTCTCAGCAAGCTGTAACCATTCTGGTCTTCAATATATCCTTTTAGAGAGGAGGAAAATGTGAGAAAGGATCCAGCAGACCAGCGAGCTTTTCTACAAATTCTCACTTGAGGCAGGAGGTGAAGGAGGGAAAGGTGTCTGCAAGCGCAGCTCCAGCAGGAGGCACTGCATGTGAGACATGGCCAGGGGGAGCATGAGCCTGAGGAGCACAGACCCAGACTGCAGAGATAACTGACAACACCAATGGTTTATCGTCCAATAGTCTCCATCCTAGAAATCAGGAGAGGCAGTGCAGCGTAAGGTTTCGATTGTCCTGAGATCCAATCCACTCTCTATGCCACTTTCTCCGAGAAGGCCCAACTCTACGTGTGTTTGGAGGCTTCCCCCTCCGGTGTCCCTGAAGGTGACGGAAGTGTTCAATTTCTTTGCCTCTGGTTCTTTCCAGTGTGCAACTGGGGGCCTGGGTGGCATTTCACAGTTGACAACATATTGATGCATTCAGGTGGACCGTGTCCTTTACAGGAGGGCCCATCATTATGTGAACTTTGCCCTGGATAAGGATAGCCAGGCTCAGAGATAAATGGGTTTCAGAGATATTCCTGGATTCCCAAGGGTGCAGGTAGCAACAGACTGCACCCATGTAGCTATACTGGCTCCATGGCAGCAGGCCTCGGTTCCCATCAACCACAAGGGCTTACATTCTGTCAACATGCAGTCGGCGTGCGGCCATCACAAGCACATCCTGCAGAAGACTGAGATGAGGAGACATTTATTTTCTTGGAGGATGGTGGATCTTTGGAATTCTCTGCTTCGGGGGGCAGTGGAAGCTCAACCATTGAGCCTGTTCAAGACATAAATCAATAGAACATAGAACATAGAACAATACAGCGCAGTACAGGCCCTTCGGCCCACGATGTTGCACCGAAACAAAAGCCATCCAACCTACACTATGCCATTATCATCCATATGTTTATCCAATAAACTTTTAAATGCCCTCAATGTTGGCGAGTTCACCACTGTAGCAGGTAGGGCATTCCACGGCCTCACTACTCTTTGCGTAAAGAACCTACCTCTGACCTCTGTCCTATATCTATTACCCCTCAGTTTAAAGTTATGTCCCCTCGTGCCAGCCATATCCATCCGTGGGAGAAGGCTCTCACTGTCCACCCTATCCAACCCCCTGATCATTTTGTATGCCTCTATTAAGTCTCCTCTTAACCTTCTTCTCTCCAACGAAAACAACCTCAAGTCCATCAGCCTTTCCTCATAAGATTTTCCCTCCATACCAGGCAACATCCTGGTAAATCTCCTCTGCACCCGCTCCAAAGCCTCCACGTCCTTCCTTTCATGCGATGACCAGAATAGAGTTCTGGAGACGAATGGTGTGGGGAAGTGGCATTGGGGTAGATGACCAGGCGGAGCAGGCTCGACGGGCCGACTAGTTCCTGTGCTCCTGTTCCTATGTTCCGATCAGGCTGGGCCATAAAAATTCAGCCCCTCACTTTGGGCCCCTCAGCAAAGTTTTAGATTCTGAGGGATTATCATAGATTATCATAGAATTTACAGTGCAGAAGGAGGCCATTCGGCCCATCGAGTCTGCACCGGCTCTTGGAAAGAGCACCCTACCCAAGGTCAACACCTCCACCCCATCCCCACAACCCAGCAACTCCACCCAACACTAAGAGCAATTTTGGACACGAAGAGCAATTTATCATGGCCAAACCACCTAACCTGCACATCTTTGGACTGTGGGAGGAAACCGGAGCACCCAGAGGAAACCCACGCACACACAGGGAGGATATGCAGACTCCGCACAGACAGTGATCCAAGCCGGAATCGAACCTGGGACCCTGGAGCTGTGAAGCAATTGTGCTATCCACAATGCTACCGTGCTGCCCCACGGCAAAATGCCCTGGACGTAACACAGTGAGTTAAACAGAATCTCTAAAGCACGAAACGTAACACACTCCCTGTAAAGAACTTCCTGCAACACATTCCCAAAATCCCTGTGCACTTAGATGCCCTCAGTGATTATGCATGGGTACTAACAGGACAGTGTTAACACATGGAGGGATTCCAAGTCAGGTTTGATCTTATTAAACAGCATGTAACCAGCAGCTGCTGCATGATTTTTACCAGCTTTACTTTGCATATTGTTCACACTTCATTATGAACCAGAGTGAGCTGGAATTCTCAATGGAGAAGCAAGGGAGCATCTCGAGTCTCTGGGTGTGAAATTCTGGTCGGTGATGGAGGTATTTTGATGGATTGCTTGTTTGTTGGGAAGTGTCTTTCCATCTTGGAGAAACCTTGGGTTATTTTACAACGTTAATGGCGCCACGTTGCGACAGGTTGTCGGTTTTGTTCTAAAGCAACTTGGATGGAGCAATTAAAATTGTAAATGAGGCTGGATTCTTTAGAACTGAACCAAAATATAGATAAATGGCAGTGTACTTTAATGATCAATTCATATTCCCCACTGATTCACACATTTCCAACAGTTGCCAAGTCAAATATAAATAATGTTCGTCAGAATGAGATTAATCTTCATAATGCAAAATAGCAACATGTTTATTTATGAAATGTTAGTCGGAACAGTCCTTTGAAAATTTATGCCTTTCCTAAAAAATCCATAACCGCCAAGTGACTGACAACACCACATTTCATTTTAATCTTTACAGTAAAAAGTCTTCTTGTCGAACAATGGAACATTATGCTAAAAAACATGTCAGATTGTGTCCCTGAGGGAGCGTGCTGAGCACCACAAGCTCTGAAAATCTTGTGCCTCAGTGAAACAGTGAGATGAAGAAGAGGTCACAGGGATGGGACGAGGGTAAATAGAAGTATGAGGGGGGAGGGGCTACAGGGTGAGGGTGATGGGAGTTGAGACAATGGAAATGGGCTGTGGGTGTGAGGCCAATCGTTAAGGAATACTGGATTATAGCATGGGAGTGGTGGGCGGAAATGATAAAGAGTAGTGACTATGGTTCAAGGAGCAAGGAATACGAGAGTAGGATTATTAGAGATGAGAGTAGATTAAGTTGAATAGGAGTGTAGGTAATGAGAGCAATGGCTGTCAGAGCAGGAGTCACGGTTTTGGGGGTATTGAAATTAGTGACATTTGAGTAGGAACCATGGGAGTAAGGGGTTATGGGAACAGGGGGTCAAAGGGTATGGGAACTGGGAGGGGTTGCAGGAATGAGGGGCATGGGAACAGTGGATATGGGAGAGGAACGATTACGGGAGTGGAGCTTTAGGGAACAAGGGGGGCGAGAGAAGGGGATTATGTGAGCAGGGGGTTATGTGAACATGGGATTTCAGGAGCAGGGGCTATGCGAGCAGAGGATTATGGGAATAGGGGCTGATATGCTTTTGTAATGCCCCCGGCCCTCCCCCGCCTCGCCAACCAACCAATTTAGCCTCCCCGAACAGGCACTGGAATGTGGCGACGAGGGGCTTTTCACCGTAACTTTCATTTGAAGCGTACTTGGGACAATAAGTGATTTTCATTTCATTTCATTTAAAATTTCCATTAGTTATAAGACTGCAATCGAAGCCCCTGAAAATCCAAAGTGAAAGGTGTCAATTCAATGATCCTCCTCCAATCATTCTGGGCGGAATTCACCATCGGCCGATGCCGAAATCGGGATAAGCGATTGGGCGGAGGATCAGTTATGAAGCCAAAATCTTGCCGGGCACCAGGCGCGCACCAGAATGCCGTGCTCCGGTCCCTCGATGCCTGCGTCAATGCATTCTACCCACGCGTACAGTAAACGGCGTTGGCATATTATTAGCGGGCCTGACCCAGTCTTCTCCAGGGCATCTGCTGGGTTAATTACTGACAGCATGTTTCCTTGTGGGTTCAAAAATCAGGAAACAGGCACCGTGGCAGCAGGGGTGCCAGGACGAGGAACCGACGGGGCCAGGGGTGCGGAGGGCAGGTTACCAATGGAAATGGTTGGGGTTCCTACCTCTTGCACTATGGTGTGTGGGCCCTGGGTTGGCAGTAACAGCAGGTTTGGTCGATGGGATGGACAACTCGTTCTGGGATGAATTCTGGTGCTCCGCATTATTCGACAACATCTGATTCCTGCCCACAGTACACCCACCGTCCACCTGGGTGACCCGTGCATGTGAGCTGGCCATTCCATCACACAGTTCCAATGAACACATGGGATGGTGGAGGTGGGGACGGTGGGCGGGTGGTCGGGAGGGGTGGCGTCGGCGGGGGGGGGGGGGGTGGTTGCAGAAGGATGGCAATGGGGCAATGCTGGCTGAACTGGGGTCTCTGGCCATGCCGACCCCCAAGGTACCCCAATTACCACCCCCTCCACCGCGCCCTTCTGCAGTCAGCCCAGCCCAGGCCATTCCTCACACTCTTCGGACAGAGCACGGAGGCAGGTTGAAATGTTGTGAACGTGTGTTTATTGTGCAACTGCAAACATATATAATAGAGGTTTGTGCCTTCGCCCTTATCGCTATCCTATGTGTTGCACACATCCCATCTTAACTGGTGTCTACCTTTCTGGTCTTACGGGCACTAATGCTGTGCCTAGGTGGATCCCCAGGGGATACATCCAGAGTGGAGGCTGAATGCTGCGATTCCCACCCTGTGATCTGGGGTCCCGTTTGACGGCCGTCTTCTGGGGCGACCGGGCCTGGATGGACCCAGCTGAACTCGGGTGTTCCAGGTGGCGTGGTGTTACCCCATTTTGCCTGTTGCCCATCAGATGCGGCAGGAGCAAGAGGGGTGGGGGGGGGGGGGGGAGGCGGGGTAGTCCGAGGTGCTGCGCTGTTCCGGCATCTCCCCTGCGGGAGTCAACAGCGGGGGTCCTATCACCTCCTCCTCCCTTGGGGTGCTCGATGGCCTCCGAGCTACTCCATAGGATGGGGTGCGAGTGGAGCTAACCCTTGAGGATCCCCCGCCACCTGGCGCTGCCAATCCTGGAGGCCCACTCCCGCCCTGACCAGGGTCTCCATATTCACGGCCATGGCACACAGGGAGTGGACCACATCCCTCTGGAACAGCACACTGTGACTGCCACCGCCTTCTGGGTGGGTGCCACATCAGCCATGGCCCGGGTAATGCCGCCGATGCCTTCAGCCATGGCCTGCTGTGACTGGGCCGCACTCTGGAGTGTCCCTGCAATGTCCAGGTGGCTCTGGTACATGGCTGCCTGTGACAGGGCAGCCCTGTTGTGGGCCTCGACCATCGACCACATTGAGTGCCCGAGGCCTTGGACATCTTCACCCATGACTGACACCTGCGCCCCAAGGCCTCCACCGCAGATGCTGTCCTTGTGCTGTTGGTCTGGGTGGCATGTATGTTCGCCACCACCTCCTTCTCTTGCAGGCGATTGGACTCCTCCAACTGCACCTGCAGGTGTTGGATGGTTGCCGGCATCCCCTCACGTAGTCGGTGGCTCTGAGACTGCATCTCCACTGTCGACAGGGCCGCCTATAGATGGAAAGCCCGAAAACCATCCGAATGGAAGCTAGTCACTGGGGTTGGGCCGCCCCCGACCGTCCGCCCCCTCAGGGGGTCCTACCACCACCTGGTATACCGCAGGACGTGTGTGTGGTGCGCACCAGATAGTGCCCCAAGAACCCCTTCATTAAAGTGCCCAACTAAGCTGAGTATCTCTGGGATAGAGGAGGGTGTTGGAGACAGCTGTGACAGGAAGTCAGAGTTATCCCCGGACTGGTTCTCCAGGCTGTCTCGGCCTGTGGATCGAAGGCTCTCATCACTGCACATATCCTCTTCCTCGCTGCTCTCCACCTGGGGTTGTGGTTGTGGGGGACACCAGAAGGGCCCACCCCATCACCAGGAGATCCTGCAAGACACAAGACATGACGCATAATTGGGTCGCGGGCAGGGGTGACAGGTAGTGGTTTAGGAGGGGTTTGGGGGTAGTGATGAGATGGTGGTGGAGGAGGTGGGGGATGAGGGTGGTGGTGGTAGGGGGAGTGTAGGGGTGGGATTGGGTTGGTGGAGCGAGGTGGTGTGTGGCTGTGGTGTTGGAGGGGGCGTGTGGAGGTGGGATGGGGGTGGTGGTGATGGAGAGGTAGGGGTGGGGTGGGCGTGGTGCCTGTGGGAGGTGGGGGGTTATGAGTGTGTGGGACGGGGTTAGTGCCAGGGGCTTCCCTCTTCCCCCTGGCCGCACTGAGGAGGTTGTGCAGTTTTTTACGGCACTGCTGGCTGGTCCTGGCGCTGATGCCCACGGCGTTGACATGCCACCTGCGTCCAGGCCCGGTGCAGAGCGGCGGGTGGCAACCTCCTTCCCACCTCGGGGTACAAGGTGGCCTGCTTCTCCTCCACGGCATCCAGCAATGTCGCTAGTTCCGCATCGGTGAAATGGGGAGCTGATCTTCTTGCTGCCATCTTGTTGGCTGGGATGAGTGTGTGTGGGGAGTCGAGTGCGGCTGCAGCTTGTCAGCCTCTTGGGTGCCAATCCTGACCCCAGCGAATTGGACACCGTTTTTCATTGGAATTGGTCTAGTTCCTAGTGGCACCTGTGCTAGCGATTCACCGTTGATGAATTGCTCTGGGAACGGCTCCTATTCTGTTGTAGTAGAATTCCACTGATTCATTCAACACTTAGGGCGGGATTCATCGTCGGCCAACGCTGAAGCGATTGGGCGGATAATAGGCTCTGACAGCAAAAATCGTGGTAGGCGCCGGTTTGATGCCAAATCGTATCCTCCGGCACCCCGAAAATGGCGTAAATGTGTGTCGCGCCATTAAACACCATTGGCACATCATTTGAGAAGAGCTAGGACACAGAGTGGAGTGACTGCGGCTGCCGGCCCGGACATTGACTGTGCTAGCTGGCGGGTGGTGTGCTTCCAGGGCCAGAGAGGGGTGAACAGGCCGGGCAGCCATGGTGCCCCCCCCCACAAGACTGGGGCGGAGCCCTGGCACCGACCGCCATCACGGTGGCCATCTTACTGACCACCCACCTCGGCCCCTGGTTCTACACAGTGACACCGGCCATATGGGTTGTGGTAGTCGGCATTAGGGGTATTACGGTACCTAGGTTGAGGCTGTAAGATCATTGGTGTGGGAGGTATCTGAGACAGGAAGATCATTGGTGAAGCCTGCCTGCTGGTTCCGCCCAGTAAGGCGGAGTATAAGAGTCTGTGTCTCCCGAGCAGCTGCATTCTGTACCTGCGCTGCTGGGGGAAACATCTCGTCCAATAAAGCCTTCAATTGTCATCCAATCTCGCTTCTGGAGTCATTGATCTAGCATCAATTTATTGGACTAGATTTTAAAGAATGGAGCTCACAATCAAGCTGGAGTGTCTGCAACTCAGCCCCCACGTGGCAAACTCAGCGGCAACCTTCAAACACTGGCTGACGTGCTTCAACGGGTACCTCAGGACGACCACGATTGCACCCATGGAGGACCAGAAGATGCAAGCTCTCCACTCGAGGGTGAGCCCAGAGATCTACGCCCTCATCGAGGATGCGGACGATTTCGAGGCCGCGATGGCCCTGTTGAAATGTCACTACATTCGCCCAGTAAACCAGGTCGAGGCCCAACATCTGCTAGCGACAAGGTGACAAATCCTGGGGAATCGCTGGATGAATTCTACCGCGCGTACCTGGTACTAGGTAGGAACTGTGACTGCCTGCAAGTTTCAGCCAGCGACCCCACAGAACTTTTAATCTGGGACGCATTCGTTGCAGGTATGCTGTCCTCCCAAATCTGTCAACGGCTGCTGGTGAAAGAGACACTCGGCCTCAAGGAAGAACGGGCCCTTGCTAGCTCCCTGGATGTGGCCTCCCGAAATGCCCGCGCGTACGTCCCCAACCGTGCAGCAGCCCCTTGGGCAGCGTGGAACCAAACCCGCGGCCGACCCCGATGCATCCCCCATCCCCCCCCCCCACAAGCTTGTGCCGCGCGGCTACCAGGCAACCCCGGGGGGCCCCGCTGTTATTTTTGTGGGCAAGCCAAGCACCCCTTGCAGCGCTGCCCGGCCCGCTCCTCCACCTGCAAAGGTTGTGGCAAAAGGAGCCATTTCGTGGTGGTATGCCAGGCCTGGGCGGTCGCCGCTGTCTCCGGGGGCAAACCGGGGCCTCCACCACAACTCTCTCCACGGGTCACGTGCGGGCCGCAGGCGTCGCCATCTTCATTTTCCCGAGACACGTGCGGGCCCTGGGCGCCACCATCTTGTTCCCCAGGGACCACATGCGATGCGTGTGTGCCGCCATCTTGCCCACCCCCAGCCTTGTGCGACCCGTGGACGCCGCCATCTTGGCTGGACTCTCAGGACCCCGATTCGGATGATCACACACCGCCCGAGGAAAATCTTCAACTTTTACCATGACTCGCCTCGATGACCCTGGACCAGTCTCGGCCCCGAACGCTCTCGACCGCAACGACGACCATGCTCATCAACGGGCGCAAAACATCCTGCCTGATCGGCTCCGGGAGCACAGAGAGCTTCATACACCCCAACACGGTAAGACGCTGTTCTCTTCCCATACACCCAGTTAACCAAAGAATCTCCCTGGCCTCCGGGTCTCACTCTGTAGAGATCAAGGGGTTCTGCGTAGCGAACCTCACGGTCCAGGGAAGAGAATTAAAACATTTCCGACTCTACGTCCTCCCTCACCTCTGCGCTGCCACGCTCCTTGGATTGGACTTCCAATGCAACCTCCAGAGCTTAACCTTTAAATTCGGCGTCCCTATACCCCCCCTAACTGTCTGCAGCCTCGCGACTTTCAAAGTCAACACACCTTCCCTGTTTGCAAACCTCACCCCGGATTGCAAACCCGTCGCCACCAGGAGCAGACGGTACAGTGCCCAGGACTGGACTTCATTAGGTCGGAAGTCCAGCGGCTATTGAAGGAAGGTATTATCGAGGCTAGCAACAGCCCCTGGAGAGCTCAAGTAGTGGTTGTAAAGACCGGGGAGAAGCACAGGATTGTCATCGATGATAGCCAGACCATCAACAGGTATACGCAGCTCGACGCGTACCCTCTCCCCTGCATATCTGATTTGGTCAATCAGATTGCCCAATACAAGGTCTTTTCCACGGTGGACCTCAAATCCGCCTACCACCAGCTCCCCATCTGCCCGGGCGACCGCAAGTACACTGCATTCGAAGCAGATGGGCGGCTCTACAACTTCCGAAGGGTTCCCTTCTGTGTCACAAATGGAGTCTCGGTCTTCCAACGGGAGATGGACCGAATGGTTGACCGGTACGGTTTGCGGGCCACGTTTCTGTGCCTCGACAACATCACCATCTGCAGCCACGACCAGCAGGACCACGACACCAACCTTCGCAAATTCCTCCATACCGCAAAAGCCCTTAACTTAACCTACAACAAGAACAAATGTGTGATCAGCACCGACTGTCTAGCCATTCCTCGGCTACGTAGTGCATGATGGAGTCATAGGCCCAGATCCCGAACGCATGCGCCCCCTCATGGAGTTTCCCCTCCCCCACTGCTCCAAGGCCCTGAAGCTGCCTGGGATTTTTTTCATATTACGCCCAGTGGGCCCCTGAATTATGCGGACAAGGCCCGCCCACTAATCCAATCCTCGGTTTTCCCCCTGTCGGCAGTGGCCCGCCAGGCCTTCAGCCGCATAAAGACGGACATCGCAAAGGCCACGATGCACACAATCGATAAATCCCTTCCCTTCCAAGTCGAGAGCGACGCGTCCGACGTAGCTCTGGCGGCCACCCTCAACCAAGCGGGCAGACCCGTGGCCTTCTTCTCACGCACCCTCCATGCTTCAGAAATCCGTCATACCTCCATTGAAAAGGAGGCCCAGGCCATAGTAGAAGCTGTGCGGCACTGGATGCATTACCTGGCCGGCAGGAGATTCACGCTCCTCACTGACCAATGGTCGGTAGCTTTCATGTTCGATAATGCACAGCGGGGCAAGATAAAGAACGATAAGATCTTACGGTGGAGGGTCGAGCTCTCCACCTACAACTATGAGATCTTGTTCGTCCCGGCAAGCTAAACAAGCCTCCTGATGCCCTATCCCGCGGCACATGTGCCAACGCACAAGTGGACCGACTCCGGGCCCTCCATGAGGACCTCTGCCACCCGGGGGTCACTCGATTCTTCCATTTTATCAAGACCTGCAACCTGCCCTACTCCATCGAGGAGGTCAGGACAGCCACCAGGAACTGCCAAATCTGCGTGGAGTGCAAGCGCACTTCTACAGGCCAGAGAAAGCGCACCTGATAAAGGCTTCCCGTCCCTTTGAACACCTCAGTATGGACTTCAAAGGCCCCCTCCCATGTCCTCCATTCAGCAGCCATTTCGCCAGCTGCTGTGGGAGGCCACACATCTTAGAGCAATAAAGCCTCAGTTGTATCCAACTCTAGTCTTTGTTCAATTGAACGTGCCTCAATTTATTGCTCTAAGATTTTCTAAAAGGTGGACCTCCGAATCAAACCAGATAGCCTGCAGCTGGATCCGCAATCAAGCGACGCCAAAAAGGACTTGAATCACTGGCTAGCTTGCTTCGAGGCGTACATCAACTCAGTGACCACCCCTGTTCCGGAGGCTCAGAAGATACAGATCCGGTACTCAAGGTTGAGCTCCAACGTGTTTCCGCTGATCCAGGATGCCCCGAACTACGCCGACGCCATGGCGCTTCGCAAAGAAAACTACGCACAGAAGACGAACACGCTCTTCGCCAGGCACGTCCTCGCCATTCGCTCTCAACTCCGTGGTGAGTCCATAGAAGACTTCTGGCGGGTCCTAATCCCACTTGCCGGGACTGTGACTGTCAGGCCGTTACGGCCACCGAACATTCCAACCTTCTTATGCGGGACGCGTTCGTAACGGGGATTGGGTCGGACCTCATTTGCCAAAGACTGTTCGAAGGTGCCACGCTCGACTTAGCTGGAACAAAGAAGCTAGCGCTCTCCATGACAGTTGCCGCACATAACATTCAGGCCTACCCCACCAGCCACACGGCCCACCCCTCCTACCCCTCGTGGACCCCACAGACGGCCGCGCCAGCGGGGGCCTTACCCAGCCAGTATGCCTGCGCCACACGCCAGCCCGCGGGGGTCCCCGATGTTACTTCTGCGGCCAGCAGAAGCACCCTCGCCAACGCTGCCTGACCAGTGCTGCCCTTTTGCAAGGCTTGCGGCAAAAAGGGGCACTTCGCCGCAGTGTGCCAGGCCCACGCAGTCACCGCTATTGCCCCCTACCCCCCTAGCCGACACACAATGGGCACCGCCATCTTCACCACCCCGGACCACGCGCGGCCAGTAGGTGCCGCCATCTTCACCTCCCGGTGCCACGCGCGGCCAGTGCGTCCCGCCATTTCTCCCCCTCAGTCCACGTGTGGCCCATTGGCGCCGCTATCTTGTCTCCCCCATGGGACATGGACACCGACAGCATTCCAGGACCTGGGCACCCCAGGCTCCCCATCATCCGACGTCAGTGATGACCGACCACGACTCGCCTCAGTGACGATCGGCCAGTCTTGTCTGCACAACCTGGCCACCGCATCGACCAGCGTGAAAATCAAAGGCCACGTGACCTCTTGCCTGCTGGACTCCGGGAGCACCGAAAGCTTCATACACCCGGATATGGTAAGGTGCTGCTCCCTTGCAGTGCACCCCGCCAACCAAAGAATTTCCCTGGCCTTCGGATCCCATTCCGTCGCGATCCGGGGGTTCTGCAAGGTCACACTCACGGTCCAGGGAGTAGAATTCAGCGGTTTCCGCCTCTACGTCCTCCCTCACCTCTGCGCTGCCCTGCTACTCGGCCAGGACTTCCAGTGTAACCTCCAGAGCCTAACCCTCAAATTTGGCGGGCCCCTACCACCCCTCACTGTGTGCGGACTTGCGACCCGATAGGTCGATCCGTCTTCCCTCTTCACCAATCTAACCCCGGATTGCAAACCCGTCGCCACAGGATCAGACGGTACAGCACCCTGGACAGGACCTTCATCAGGTCCGAAGTCCAGCGGCTGCTTCGGGAAGGCATCATCGAGGCCAGCAACAGCCCCTGGAGAGCCCAAGTGGTAGTCGTTAAAACTGGGGAGAAACACAGAATGGTCGTGGACTACAACCAGACCATCAATCGGTACACGCAGCTCGACGCATACTCCCTCCCACGCATATCTTATATGGTCAATCAGATTGCACAGTGCCGGGTCTTCTCAACGGTAGACCTCAAATCTACCTACCACCAGCTCCCCATTCGTAAATCGGACCGTCCATACACTGCTTTCGAGGCGGACGGTCGTCTCTATCACTTCCTCAGGGTTCCCTTCGGCGTCACTAACGGGGTCTCGGTCTTCCAAAGGGAGATGGACCGAATGGTTGACCGGTATGGTTTGCGGGCCACCTTCCCGTACCTAGACATGTGCTCCCTCATGGAGCTTCCTCTCCCCCACTGCCCCAAGGCCCTCAAACGCTGCCTGGGGTTCTTCTCATACTATGCCCAGTGGGTCCCAAACTATGCGGACAAGGCCCGCCCACTCATTCAGTCCACCCATTTTCCCCGGAGGCACAGCAGGCCTTCGCCCGTATCAGAGCCGCTATCGCCAAGGCCGGGATGCACGCAGTAGATGAGACACTGTCCTTTCAAGTAGAGAGCGATGCATCGGACGTCGCCCTAGCCGCCACCTTCAATCAGGCAGGCAGACCCGTGGCATTCTTTTCCCGCACCCTCCATGCCTCCGAAATTCGGCACTCATCCGTCGAAAAGGAGGCCCAAGCTATCGTTGAAGCTGTGCGGCATTGGAGGCATTACCTGACCGGCAGGAGATTCACTCTCCTCACTGACCAACGGTCGGTAGCCTTCATGTTCAATAACACACAGCGGGGCAGGATCAAAAATGATACAATCTTGCGGTGGAGGATCGAGCTCTCCACCTATAATTACGAGATTTTGTATCGCCCCGGCAAACTCAATGAGCCCCCAGACGCCCTATCCCGAGGTACATGTGCCAGCGCACAAGTAGACCGACTCTGGACCCTCTCTCCCACTGGCGCACCCCACAGCTGCCCCTTTCCCAGGTGGATCAGTTCTTCCACTGGTCCCACCCAGGGGTGATGAAGCTACATAAGAAGCTGACCTCATGCTCCTGGAGTCACGGACGCCCGAGCCGGCGCCTGCATTACCGCCGAAACTGCGATGATCACAGAGGACGACCAGGGCCCCCGATCGCCTATTGCTTAATTCTGATATGTACATGTAAATGAATACTGTAAATAGTTGTGACATGTAATAAGGCAAAACACTGTTCCACCGACGGGTACTACCGTAACCTCTACCACTGTGTGACGCGAGACCACCACCCACGCCGGACTCTTTTTTTAACAGGGGGTGAATGTTGTAGTTGGTGTTAGGGGTATTACGGTACCTAAGTTGAGGCTGTAAGATCATTGGTGTGGGAGGTACCTGAGACAGGAAGATCATTGGTGAAGACTGCCTGCTGGTTCCGCCCAGTAAGGCGGAGTATAAGAGTCTGTATCTCCCTAGCAGCTGCATTCTGTACCTGCGCTGCTGGGGGAAACATCTAGTCCAATAAAGCCTTCAATTGTCATCCAATCTCGCTTCTGGAGTTATTGATCAAGCATAATGGGTGTGCCCAACTCCGCTAATGGCGCGCCCCTGCCGGGCCCCAGCACCCCACCCAACTGGCCACAACTCACTGGCGGATCACCAGGGTCACACCCACAGCAGCCCCCAGTGAGGGCAGTGCCAGCCCTGATTTCAGGGATGGGTGCTAGGACAAACAGCCCCCATGGTGCCGGACACTGAACTGATGGAGCAGGGGTGAGGGGATGGGGTGAGGGGGAGCCTGCAGTGCCAACCAGGGCCACCGTGTAGCCCATGATCCTGGTTGGGCACGGGAGTATGTATCATGTTAACATGTTGGCCTTTCATCCCATGCATACAATGGTGTTTGATGTTCAACCAGCAATGCTGGCCACCATGGTGATGGTCGCAGTTCTTCCAGTCGCCGAGTGGGGGCCTGTCCGGTAGCACACAGACCTCGGTGCACAGGTGCATCGGTGCTGTCACCCTATATACCCAGGCGGATCATGACATCCATTTCCATGTGGACCGAGCCCACCAGGATGCCCGGGCAGCGGGGTTCACTGCCATCGTCGGGATGCCCCGGGTCTAGGGGACGATAGACGGGATGCATGTCGCCCTATGGGCACCGGCGGATAACAGGGCACTCTACACTAACCGAAAGGGGTTCCACTCAATGAACATCCTGCTGGTCTGTGACCATCAGCTGCACATCAGACACATCTGCACCCGATACCTGGGCAGTGTGCACGACTCCTTCATCCTGGCACACTCAATGATTCAAGGGGCACCCTCCTGGCTGAGGGGTTGGCTCCTGGGTGACAGGAGTTACCCGCTGCGGCCATGGTTGATGACACCTATCCGGAGGCCACAGACCGAACCGGGGACCCGCTACAACAACGGCCATGCAGCAAGTAGGAGTGTGATCGAGCAGTGCTTCGGCATCCTGAAGATGAGGCTGAGAGGGACGGCCGCATTGTGGTGGTCTGCTGCATCCTCCACAACATCGCGCAGCTGAGGGCCGATGTTCTGGAGGAGGAGAAAGGGCAGGCCTCGTCCGACGAGGCGGGTGCGGGGGCGGGGGACGATAAGCAGGACATGGGGCCTGGGCAGCCACAGGAGGCCGCATGACGTCATCGCCAGGGCCAATGCGCAGGGGACGCTCTGATCGCCTCCAGGTTCACTGACTAGGATGGAGGGGGTGGAGAAGGGGGTGTTCTGGCCAGGGGCACGGACGCCCAGTCCCACACCCCCTCACCTCCCACACCGCCAAACCGTTGTACATGCCTGCGCCTCTATGAGCTGGAGGCCTGGGTTGGCAGTGACAGCGGGTCTGCTCCATGGGAAGGAGGATGATGACAACCCGCTCTGCGATGAGCTCCGGTCCTCCACATCGTATGACAATATCTGACTCATGCCCACAGTAGCACCTTCCAGCTGGGTGATCCCTGCTTGCAAGTTGGCCAGACCATCACACGGTCCCGTCAAACCCCTGGGCTGGGGGTGCTGAGGACGGTTGGGGCGGCGGGGGGGGAGGGAGGGAGGGTGGGGAACACGGTCCTCCTACAGGGCGTGCACTGGTCCCTCGCTCCCCCACCAGCCAGCCCAGTCCTGACCACACCCACACCCACCAGACAGAGCACCAAAGCAGGTTTTAACGGTGTTATCAGGTGTTTATTGTGCTGAAAAATATATACAGTCTGTGCCCTAACCCCATAACTGAACTGTGCCCTGCACCCATGCCAACTTAGCTAGTGTCTAACTTTCTGGCCTTACGGGCTGTAGCACTACACGCCATAACACGCCTGCGCAGAATGCCCCAGCCTTGGGCACGCTGATCCGTAGTCAAAAACCCCATTGCCTCCACTACGGACGTAGTCACCTGTGCGGTGTCAGCCGGGGTGGCACGCATGACCGACACCACTCCCTGCTCCTGCACGCGGATGGACTCCTCCACCTGCGCCTGCAGGTGCTGGGTGCTCGCCATCATCCCCTCCTCTAATCCCTGAGTCTCTGCCTGATCCTGCACTGTGGCTGGGACTGGATGTTCCAGGAGCCCAGGACCCTTTGGATGGGCAGCTGGTTCCTGGAGCTGGTTTGCGTACGAAGTCTACCTGCTCACATGGCGAGGTGATGGCACGCGACAGGGCATCCGCGATGATTAGCTCCTTTCCAGGTGTGTAAACCAGTTTAAAATCATACCTGCGGCGTTGAAGGAGAATGCGCTGGAGCCTGGGTGTCATGTCATTTCAGTCCTTGTGTATAATGTGCACTAGGGGTCTGTGGTCCGTCTCTACTATAAAGGTCGGGAGACCATAGACATAATCGTGGAATTTCATGATGCCAGTGAGAAGGCCCAGGCATTCTTTCTCTATTTGAGCATATCGTCGCTCAGTGGGGGTCATGGCCCTTGACGTGTAGGCCACTGGAGCCCAGGTCGAGGTGTCGTCCTTCTGGAGGAGCACCGCCCCAATGCCGTCCTGGCTGGCGTCCGTGGAGATTTTAGTCTCCATCGTTGGGTCAAAAAAAACTAGAACAGGAGCGGTGGTTAGCTTCGCTTTCAACTCAAGCCACTCTGCTTGATGTGCGGGCAGCCACTGGAAAGTGGTGGACATCTTCACCAGGTGCCTGAGGGCTGTGCTGTGTGACACGAGGTTGGGCATGAACTTCCCCCCAAAATCTACCATCCCCAGGAAGCGGAGGATAGCCTTCTTGTCCTCTGGGGTCTTCATTGTGTTGATGGCCTTGACTTTGTCCAAGTCTGGTTGCACACCCTGCTGGGAGATCTGATCACCCAGAAACTTAATTTGCGACATGCCAAAGGAGCATTTGGTTTTATTTAATTTCAGGCCGTTGGCATGTATGCGTCTGAAGACTCGTTGCAGATGAGAAATATGTTCCTCCGGGGTCGTGGACCAGATGATGACGTCGTCAACATAAACCCACACACCCTCAATGCCCTCTAGCATTTGCTCCATTGTTCGATGAAAGATTTCGGAGGCCGAAACAATAGCATGCGGTTGTAGCAATATCTTCCAAAGGGAGTATTAAATGTGCAAAGCTTCCTGCTGGACTTGTCCAGCTGTATCTGCCAGAAGCCACGCGATGCATCCAGCTTTGTAAAGAATTTGGCATGTGCCATCTCACTCGGCAGCTCCTCCCGCTTCGGGATCGGGTAGTGTTCCCTCATAATGTTGCGGTTCAGATCCTTGGGATTGATCCAAATGCGCAGTTCTCCAGAGGGTTTCTTGCCACAGACCATCGAGCTGACCCAGTCAGTCGGTTCCATCACCTTGGATATTATTCCCTGATACTGGAGCTCCTGCAGCTGCGCCTTTAGACGCTCCTTGAGGGGTGCCGGCACCCGGCGTGGCGCATGGATGACAGGCGTGACATCAGGCCTGAGCAGAATTTTATAGCGGTAGGGCAGGGTACCCATCCCACTGAACACACCCGGGTATTGCAATAGTAGCTCCTCAATGTCGGCCTGAAGAGTGCTGCTGGCAGAGGACATGGCATGTACGTGCTGGACGGGACGGAGCAGCTTGCATGCATGGGCATCAAGCAGAGAAGCCTTGTCGGGCTTGACGACCTCAAACCGCAAAGTGGCCTTGATGGCCTTGTTGGATACATGCAGGTGACAGGACCCTAACGCAGTGATGGCATTTCCATTGTAGTCAAACAACTGGCAGGCCGGCGGAAGAATTGTTGGCTGCCTTTGGATACGAGCAAGATCTGCTTGGGATATTAGATTAGCCGAAGCACTGGTGTCCAGCTTGAACCGGATGCTGCAATCATTGACTTGTACTGTGGCACGCCACTCGTCCGCATAATCCATGTTCAGGATGGGTGTGTGTGTTGGTGAATGCGAGGAGGCCTTGTCATGCATGGTGATGATGCCCACTCGATAAGGGGACTCCGGGCAGTCATCCTCGGGATCGGTGACGGGATCCGGTTCCAAGTCGAGCAGCCCTTGCTGCACACTGCAAACCCGTCTGTGTTGGACCTGGGATCGCTGGCCCCCTATCGGAGGTGCAGACCTGCACAAAGCCGCATAATGGCCAAGCTTCTTGCAGTTGAGACATCGCCTGCCTCTTGCAGGAGATTGCTGCTTTAAATGGGCGGTGTCGCAGTTGGGGCACATCATCACGTTGACGTCGTGATGCTCGGTGCGTCGACGCACAGGCACAATGCGGTCAGCCGCCGCTCGCACCTGCGCAGTGTAGTCTTCGGCCGCTTCGTTCTCCTGACCGTGGTGCGCATGCGTGTACCTCCTGGAAAAACGTGCGAATTGGCCGCCTTCATCGATGCTCAGGCGCCGCATCCGGGCGATGGCCTGTACACTCTCTGCCTCGTGGGAGGCAAGTTGGTCCTGCTCTGCCGACTTAAGGCGGGAATAGCGACTTTTCGCCTATTCGTGGACTTTGAACGTCTCGATGCCTACTGGCAGGGTCATGTTTTTATTTTTAGGAGCTGCTCCCGCGGGGCGTCGGAGTGGACGCCAAACACAACCTGATCCCTGATGAGGGAGTCAGCGGTGTCACCGTAGTAGCAGGATTGCGCTAGAATGCGAAGATGAATGAGAAAAGACTGGAAAGGCTCATCCTTACCCTGAAGGCGCTGCTGGAAGACATAACGCTTGAAGCTTTTGTTCATCTCGACCTCACAGTGACTGTTGAATTTGGCCAAGGCGGTCTGGAACTTGGTCTTGTCCTCACCGTCGGCAAAAGTGAGCGAATTGAAGATTTGGATGGCCTGGTCCCCCGCAGTCGACAGTAGCAGCGCGATGTTTTGGGCATCGGATGCACTTTCGAGGCCCGAGGCCTCAATGTATAGACTGAATTTCTGCTTGAAGACCCGCCAGTTGGTGCCAAGGTTCCCGGAGATCCGGAGCTGTGGAGGTGCCTGCATCTTTTTCATGCCGCTGGAAGGCAGTTGCTGGTCGTTAGTGAATTTTCGAAGGTAAATTACTTAGAAGCAGTAGTCACTCCTGGTATCATGTTGTGTTACTCACCCTGGGGTAATACGGACTGCAACACGATGCAGTTGAATGATAAAGCACACACCAAACGTAGGCGTTGGTTCAATAAGGTTTATTGAACTCTAGAACAAAACACACAGCTGCCTGTGGGTTGACTCTCTACTACTCTAAGTAAACCAACACTAACTATTTAGACCAGGCCAGCTCTGATCCACGTGTAGAAGGTGTTGAATGATTTGTACACCCTGACTGTCACTCCAGCTTTCACCAGTGGAAAGAGGCAGAGTGCTGATGCCTCGTGTGTTTTATAGTTAGAAGCCTCCCCTGGTGTTCTGATTTGTGATTGGTCGCGTTCTGTTCTGTATATTGATTGACTCACCTGGATGGCTGTCACTGCCTGCTTTTACCTCATGATGTGCATGGGTGCATATTATGACAAAGTCACCCCTCATTCTTCTAATCTCCAGCAGAAAGAAGCCCAGTCTGTCCAGCCTTTCCTCGAAGACAACCCACACATTCCAATATCAATTTAATAAACCTCCTCTGAACTGTTTCTAATGCATTCATATTCTTCCTTAAATAATGAGACCAAAACATAACATTCAAGGCTAAGGGCTAAGTGTTGGAACGTGAAATTAGTGTAGGTTTAGTGTTATTTTGTTAGTGCAAACTCGATGGGCCAAAGGGTTTGTTCTATACTGTACGACTCTATGACCAAAACTGCACACAGTATTCAAAATGTGGTCACACCAAGGCAGCACAGTAGCACAGTGGTTAGCACAGTTGTTTCACAGCTCCAGGGTCCCAGGTTCGATTCCCGGCTTGGGTCACTGTCTGTGCGGAGTCTGCACGTTCTCTCCTTGTCTGCGTTGGTTTCCTCTGGGTGCTCCGGTTTGAAACATGCAGTGCAGAAGGAGGCCATTCAGCCCATCGAGTCTGCACCAACCCACTTAATCCCTCATTTCCACCCTATCCCCGTAACCCAATAACCCCTCCTAACCATTTTGGTCACTAAGGACAATTTATCATGGCCAATCTACCTAACATCTTTGGACTGTGGGAGGAAACCGGAGCACCCGGAGCAAACCCACGCAGACACGGGGAGAACGTGCAGACTCCGCACAGACAGTGACCCAAGCGGGGAATCGAACCTGGGACCCTGGCGCTGTGAAGCCACAGTGCTATCCACTCGTGCTACCGTGCTCAGTCCCGAAAGACATGCTGTTAGGTAAAGTGGCCTCTAAATTCTCTCCCCGTGTACCTGAATAGTGCTGGAATGTGGCAACTGGGGGCTTTTCACAGTATCTTCACTGCAGTGTTAAGCCTACTTCTGACAATAAAGATTATTATTATTATTTATAACTGAAGCATAATGGGCGGGATTCTCCGACCCCCCGCCGCTGGCAGCCGCCCCCCCCACGGAGATTCTCCGCCCCGCGATAGGCCGAGCGGCCACCCGTTTTCGGACAGTCCCGCCGGCGTTAATCAAACCAGGTCTGTACCGGCGGGACCTGGCTCTGCGGGCGGCCTGCAGAGTCCACGGCGAGGTCCAGGGAGATCTGGCCCCCGGGGGTGCCCCAACGGTGGCCTGGCCCGCGATCGGGGCCCACCGAGCCGCTGGTAGAACCCCACCCACTGCGCATGCGCTGGGATGACACCAGCACACGCTTGCGCTCCTGCGCATGCGCCAACTCGCGCCGGCCAGCGGAGGCCCTCCTGCGCCAGCTGGCACAGCGCCAACCCCTCCGGCGCCGGCCTAGCCCCTGAAGATGCCACTCCACGGCACCGGTACGGCCTGCCCGTAGAGGAGAATCCCGCCCCAGATCCTTACTTTTATGTTCAATTCCTCTCATCATAAAGGGTAACATTCCATTAGCTTTCTCTTTTTAAAAAATATGTTTATTCAAAATGTTTCCAATAAATTTTTACACAACACTCCAGAAAGGAAAGAAAATATACAAAAGAGAAATAAAAAGGGCATTACGCCAACACACAAAGCAACTTAATCCTCTAACCATTAAACAATCTAACAAACTAAGTACAAAAATGGGGCAAACGCCCCTTACATAAACCAAAACAAGAACCCCCCCCCGGTTGCTGCTGCCATTGACCTCCCCTCCACCTAACGTTCCGCGAGAAAGTCAAGGAACGGTTGCCACCGCCTGGAGAACCCCTGCAAGGACCTTCGCAAGGCAAACTTTATCCTCTCCAACCTGAGAAACCCCGCCATGTCACTGACCCAAGACTCTACGCTTAGGGGCTTCGCGTCCCTCCACATTAGTAAGATCCTTCTCCGGGCTACCATAGAGGCAAAGGCCAAAACTCCGGCCTCTTTCGGCTCCTGCACTCCCGGCTCGTCTGACACACCAAATATTGCTATCCCCCAGCTTGGTTTTACCCGAGTATCCAAGACTCTGGACATAGCCCTTGCGAAGCCCCTCCAAAACCCCTCACGCAGCGGACACGCCCAGAACATGTGGCCGTGATTCGCTGGGCTCCCCGAACACCTCACACACCTGTCCTCTACCCCAAAAATCTTACACATTCTCGCCCCTGTCATATGCGCCCTGTGCACCACTTTAAACTGGATCAGGCTGAGCCTGGCACAAGTACGAGGAGGAATTAACCCTGCCCAGGGCGTCAGCCCTCATCCAGCTCCTCACCCAGCTCCTCCTCCCACTTGCCCTTCAGCTCCTCCACCGAGGCTTCCTCCGCCTCCTGCAGCTCCTGGTAAATCGCCGAGACCTTGCCTTCTCCAACCCACCCTGTCCTGTATCCTCCGGGCAGGCAGCAGTGGGAATTCCCCTACCTGCCTCCTCACAAATGCCCTGACCTGCATATACCTGAAGGCATTTCCCGGGGGTAACCCAAATTTCTTCTCCAGCGCCTTCAGACTGGCAAAAGTCCCGTCAATGAATAGGTCCCCCAACCTTTTAATTCCTGCCCGATGCCAACTTAGGAATCCGCCATCCATCCTGCCCGGTGCAAATCTATGGTTGTTCCATATCGGGGACCAAACCGAGGCCCCCACCTCCCCCCTGTGCCGTCTCCACTGCCCCCAGATCCTCAGTGCACCCCCCCCCCCCCCGCCCCCACCCCCCCCCCACCCCCGCCTGCGCTTCAAGAACAATCTCTTAACCCTCGGGGTCTTACTTGCCCATACAAACCCCATAATGCTCTTGCTCACTCGCTTGAAAAAGGCCTTAGGGATGAGAATAGGCAGGCACTGGAACACGAACAAGAACCTTTGGAGGACCGCCATCTTAACGGACTGCACCCTGCCCGCCAGGGAGAGTGGCAACACGTCCCATCTCCTAAAGTCCTCCTCCATCTGGTCTACCAACCGCGCCAAGTTGAGCTTGTGCAGGACCCCCCAACACCTGGCCACCTGGATACCCAAACACCAGAAACTTCTCTCCACCCTCTTGAGCGGCAGCTCCTCCAGCCTCCTCTCCTGACCCCTCGCATGCACCACAAAGAGCTCACTGTTCCCAACATTGAGCTTGTATCCTGAGAAGTCTCCAAACTCCCTAAGGGTCTGCATGACCTCTGCCATCCCCTCCACTGGATCTGCAATATACAAAAGCATGTCATCCGCATATAATGAGACCCGATGCTCCTCCCCTTCCCGGACCAGCCCCCTCCAGTTTCTAGACTCCCTTAGTGCCATGGCCAGCGGCCCAATTGCCAGGGCAAACAACAGGGGGAACAGGGGGCACCCCTGCCTCGTCCCACGGTACATCCTGAAGTATTCTGACCTCAGCCGATTTGTTGATAAGCTCGCCACCGGAGCCTGGTATAACAATTTGACCCATCCTACGAACCCCTTCCCGAACCCAAACCTGCCCAGCACTTCCCATAGGTACTCCCACTCCACCCGATCAAAGGCCTTCTCCGCGTCCATTGCCGCCACCACTTCTGCCTCCCCACCCTCCGAGGGCATCATGATCACATTCAGGAACCTCCGCACGTTTGCATTCAATTGCCTGCCCTTCACAAACCCCGTCTGATCCTCATGTATCACTCCCGGGACACAATCCTCAATCCTAGTGGCCAGGACCTTCGCCAAAAACTTAGCATCCACATTAAGGAGCGATATCGGCCTATACGAGCCACACTGCAGCGGGTCCTTGTCCCGCTTGAGGATAAGCGAGATCAGCGCCGAGACATCGTCGGGGGAAGAATCCCTTCCTCCTTCGCCTCGTTGAAGGTTCTCACCAACAACGGACTCAACAGTTCCACAAACTTCCTATAGAATTCATACTCCCCAACCCCTTAACCAGCTCCTCCATCCCAATCGGGGCCCCCAAGCCTTCAACCTGTCCCTCCTCCACCCTCGGGAACCTCAATTGGTCCAAGAACCGCCGCATCCCCCCCCCCCCCCCCCCCTCCGGAGGTTCTGACTTGTACAGGTTCCCGTAGAAATCCTTGAAGACCTCATTTATTTTGGCCGGACTCCGCACCGTGTTCCCCCCTCTATCCCTGATTCCTGCAATTTCCCTCGCCGCCTCACTCTTACGGAGCTGATGCGCCAGCATCCAGCTCGCCTTCTCCCCATACTCGTACGCTGCCCCCTGCACCTTCCTCCACTGGGCCTCAGCTTTCCCCGTAGTCAGCAAATCAAATTCCGTTTGGAGGCTCCGGGGCTCCTTCAGCAGCCCCTCTTCAGGGGAATCCGCGTATCTCCTATCCACCCTCAGTATCTCCCCCACCAATCTCTCCCTCTCCATTCTCTCCCTCTTCTCCCTGTGAGCCCTGATTGAGATTAGCTCTCCCCTGACCACCGCCTTCAGCGCCTCCCAGACCACACTAACCGGTTCCTCCCCATTATCATTGGCCTCTATGTACCTTTGAATGCACCCCCGGACCCACCCACAGACCTCCTCATCCACCAGCAGTCCCATATCGAGGCGCCACAGTGGGCGCTGGCCCCTCTCCTCCCCCAACTCCAGCTCCACCCAGTGCGGGGCGTAGTCAGAAATCGTTATGGCCGAGTACTCCATCCCCTCCACTCTTGGGATCAACGCTCTACTAACCACGAAGAAGTCTATCCGTGAATAGGCCTTGTGCACATGGGAAAAGAAGGAGAACTCGCTAGCCACTGGCCTGGAAAACCTCCACGGATCCACTCCCCCCATCTGATCCATAAACCCCCTGAGAACCTTGGCCGCAGCTGGCCTCTTGCCCGACCTCGACCTAGATCGATCCAGTGCCGGGTCCAGTACTGTATTGAAGTCAGATTCCCCGCCTCTAGATCCGGGACCCGGCTCAGCATGCACTTCATGAACCCTGCATCGTCCAGTTCGGGGCATATACATTCACCAGCACCACCCGGGTCCCCTGCAGTCTACCACTCACCATCACATATCGGCCCCCATTATCCGCCACAATACTCATCGCCTCGAACGTCACCCGCTTGCTCACCAGGATTGCAACCCCGCTATTCTTCGCATCCAGCCCAGAGTGAAAGACCTGCCCCACCCATCCCTTCCTCAGCCTGATCTGAATCGCCACCTTCAGGTGCATCTCCTGCAACATAACGACATCTGCCTTCAGTCCCTTTAAGTGCGCGAACACCCGGGCCCTCTTGACCGGCCCATTCAGGCCTCTCACGTTCCACGTGATCAGCCGGATTGGGGGACCACCCACCCCCTGCCAACTAGCCATCTCCTTTCTTAGGCCAGCCACGTGCCCACGCCTCCCGCACTCTCCAACCCCCCAGGCGGGGGCTCCCCGCCCCCACTCTCCCTCTTACCTCTGATATGTTGGGTGTTCTGGATCACAAACAGGTCACCAACACTGGAAGTGGTGCAACTCTATTTTATTATAATGTTAACTATATTAACTGTTGACCCTTGCCTCGTCCTAACCAGATGATGCACTCAGCACATGGTGAATGTCTGTGTTGCAGGCTGTGAGCTCTGTGCTCCGACCTGGCTGCGACTAGAATGAGCGGGAACTCTCCCGTCCCCTGTCTCTATAGTGCGTGTGCTCTCACTGGTGATTGGCTGCGGTATTGTGTATGCTGATTGGTCCCACTGCATGTCCATCAGTGTGTGTGTGTGTCTGCACCATAATATACTGGTGTATATTATGACATCCCCCCTTATATATAAAGAACATGTGCCTGTGTGACAATAAATATCATGTAGTGAATGTACCTGACTATGTGTGTGCGTGTTATTTACATGACTATGTACATGAGGCTAATCTATTCACACGGGAAGGTGCCTGGTGCCGAGAAATAGGGTGTCACACCAACAACGAAATAAACATTATATACAAACTACTGGAACGATGAAACAGGATAACAGAACAGATCAAAGAGCCCAACTTTGTAAAACTCACAAGTCAAGTCTCTGAGGTGGGCGACGAATTCTGGTTGACCGTCAGGGTGGCAGACCACTCGTCGTCTGGATCAATGCTGTGCACCGACAGCGGCTGGTGGTTTTGATTCGTGGACAGCCTGTTCTTTGTTATAACAGCGACTCGAAAAGACTCCCTCGGGTCCTCGGTGTCACTGGTCTGCGGGAAGTCGGAATTGGACTGGTTTGGGGGTAGGTAACTGCTTGTTGCGGGGTTCTTCGGAGGTTTATTTAATTTCCTGGTTCAATTTGAGACATTGTGCTGTCATTCCAGGTGAAGGAATGTTGTTTTACAGCTTTAAAAGATTTTTTCTTTGATTTGGGACGTTTCCCCTTTAAATGGGCGTGGTCCGGGGCCTCTGACGTCATAACGCGCGTGACGTAGCACGTAGAAGGCGTTTGCACATGTGCAGATCGCGGTTCTTTTACTGATGGCCGTTTTCGTGATTACGCATGCGCGGCGTCGCGCAACTGCGCAAGTGCAGTCCCTTTAGAAAGATGGCTACCGAATAAAATCGTTCTCTGCTCCGGGATTTCAGCCTCGAGGTGAGTACTGGCGCTTCTCTTACCTTTCCTTGCTGGCTGGAGTGTGTTTTCCTCACAGTATTTGCTGAATTTGTCCAGGACTGCCTGGAAGTCGCTCCTGTTTTGCCCCTTGGAGAACTTGAATTTTAAAAAGATTTCTTCTGCTCTGGCACCGGCGATGGTGAGGAGAACCTCTGTTTTTTCAGGATCGGCCAGGTCTTCTAGTTCGGCTGCCAGCAGGAAGATTTCAAACTTTTGCCGGAATGCCCGCCAATTTTTGCGGAGGTCGCCGTGGCACTGGAGCTGCGGCGGAACCCGGATCTTGAACATCTTGCCTGGGTATCGTTGCTCGTTGTCACTGTACGCTGAGGTGCTGGCAATGAGGAGCGGCGGAGGCGGGTTGATGTTCTCCACACTTCAGGGTGCCGGAATGCTGATAAGTTGCAGGTGGGTCTCAGAAGTGCTAATATGCAACCACTCCTTGTACCATGATGTGTTGGGTTTTCTGGATCACAAACAGGTCACCAACACTGGAAGTGGTGCAACTCTATTTTATTATAAGGTTAACTATATTAACAGACTTGAACTGTGGGTAAATGCAATACCAGCTTTAACTGTTGACCCTTGCCGAGTCCTAACCAGGTGATGCACTCAGCACATGGTGAGTGTCTGTTGCAGGCTGTGAGCTCTGTGCTCCGAGCTGGCTGCTTCTAGAATGAGTGGGAACTCTCCTGTCCCCTGCCTTTATAGTGTGTGTGCTCTCACTGGTGATTGGCTGCGGTATTGTGTATGCTGATTGGACCCACTGCATGTCCATCAGTGTGTGTCTGCACCATAATATACTGGTGTATATTACAACAACCTCCAGCTCCCCCTCAGTCAGTACAGCAGAAACCCAGTCCCCTACCCTCCCGGCCAGGCAGTTGCCTAGCCCCCTTGCTCCCCCTATTGCACTCCCGTAAGTCAGCTGACTCCTGCTGACCCCGGCCGCTCCCCCCTCTGCCGATAATCCCCCGATTGAATTCCCCACAAAGTCCCCCCCCCCCCTCCTCCTCCCACTACGAGCCAGTGCGGGCTCCCGTCTGGTACCGCCCCCCACGTCGGGCCACGATCCCCACCCGCCTTTTTGCGTGGGAAAAAGCCCGCGCTTTCTGCCTTGACCGGCCCCGCCCCCTGTGGCGCAGCTCCTTTCTCCTGCAACCTCTCCCCAATTCCCAACGGCCCAGGGCCTCCAGCCTCCCCTCCTCCCTTCAAGCGTGTGGAACAGCCCCTCCAAACCGATACACATGCCCAGAAAACACACACATCAAATCAAATCGCCCCTTCGCACTCTCCAGCATCCCCACAACCTGCAGCAAACCATTAATTCGAGTCCAGCTTTTCATTTTGGATGAAGGTCCATGCCTCGTCCGGCGTATCAAAATAATGGTGTCGGTCCTGAAAAGTGACCCACAGCCGCGCTGGCTGCAGCCGCCCAAATTTCACCCCCTTTCGATGGAGAACCGCCTTGGCCCGGTTGAATACTGCCCTCTTCTTGGCCAGCTCTGCACTCCAGACCTGGTAGATGTGGATTCCAGTGTTCTCCCACCTGCTGCTCCGCTCCTTCTTCGCCCACCTCAGGACACAATCTCGGTCAGAGACCCAGAGGGCGCAGGGGACGGCGATTAAAGAGGTGCAGCAGAAAGCCTCTGATAACGAGAATGAGATCCTGGTCCTGGCGGTGAAACCGCACCACCACAGCCCTCGGCACCTCATTTGCCCTCGGCCTCCTTGCCAGGATTCTGTGTGCCCAATCCAGCTCCAGGGACCTCGGGAAGGCTCCCGCACCCATTAGCGTGCCCAGCATCGCGGCTACATATGCCCCGACATCCAACCCCTCCACGCCTTCAGGGAGACCCAGAATCCGCAGATTCCTCCTCCGCAGATTCCTGCCACTTTTTGTGCAGCGCCCTGTGCTCCTCCAATTTCACCGCCAGGACCAGGATCTCATCCTCGTTATCAGAGGCTTTCTGCTGCACCTCTTTAATCGCCGTCCCCTGCGCCCTCTGGGTCTCCACCAGCCTCGCGATCGACGCCTTCATAGGGGCCAACATCTCCGCCTTCAACTCCGCAAAGCAGCTTTTCAGAAATTCCTGCTGCTCCCGAGACCACTGAGCCCACGCTGCCTGGTCTCCACCCGCCGCCATCTTGCCTTTCCGCACTCGCTCTGCTCTCTTTTCCAGTGACGCTTTATTGACCGCTCTGCTCCTGGTCCACTCCATACAGTGCTGGGGGAACCTCACTGCTGCCTTCCCACACCGGGAATCACCATCCAAGTGCCACTGGGGCTCCTTAAAAGGGCCCAAAAGTCCATTCACGGCGGGAGCTGCTGAACGTGCGACCTACCCAGGCATAGTCGCAACCGGAAGCCTCCATTTGCTTTCTTAACTACTTGCTCTATCTGCATACTAACTTTTAGTGACTCCTGCCCTGGACCACCTAGATCCCTCTACACCTCAGAATTCTGCAGTCGTTCTCTGTTTAATTGATTCTCTGCTTTTTTATTCTTCCTGCCAAAGTGAACAACTTCACATTTCCCACATTATACTCCATCTGCCAGATTTTTGCCACTCACTCATTTTATCCATATCTGCCTGCAGATCCTTATATCTTCTTGATAACATACTTTTCAACCTAGTTGTGTCAACGTCAAATTGAGCTACCATACCTTCACCTTCACTTCCTTCATCAAAGTTACAAGTATAAATGGTAAAATGTTGAGGTCCCAACACAGATTCCTGTGGGACTCTACTCATCACATACTGCCAACAGAAAAAAGAACATTTATGCTTAATCTCTGTTCCCTGTTGCTAGTCAAGCTGCTATTCATGCTAATATCTGGTGCTGTTTTAGCTCAGTGGGCTAGACAGCTGGCTTGTAATGCAGAACAAGACCAGCAGCGGAATTCCTGTACTGGTTGAGAATTCTGAATTCTCCCTCTGTGTACCCGAACAGGTGCCGGAATGTGGCGATTCGGGACTTTTCACAGTAACTTAATTGAAGCCTACTTGTGACAATAAAAACGATGATTATTATTTTACCCCCTATGGGGCAGCACGGTGGCACAGTGGTTGGCACGGCTGCCTCACGCCGCCTCGGACCCGGGGTCGATCCCGGCCCCAGGTCACTGTCTGTGTGGAGTTTGCACATTCTCCCTGTGTTTGCGTGGGTCTCACCCCCACAACACAAGGATATGCAGGGTAGGTGGATTGGCCACGCTAAATTGCCCATTAATGGGAAATTTAAAAAAATAATAATATTTTACCCTCTACACCATGCGCTTTTATTTTCTGCAATAACCTTTTATGTGGCACCTTTTCAAATGCCTTCTGAAAATCCAAGTCTTGTACATCCACAACGCACATTAATCTTTCAAAGATCTCAAATAAATTGGTTAAATTTGATTCCTCTTTTGCAAAACCATGCTGACTCTTCCCAATTACCTTGAGCTTTCCTAAATGTCCAGTTCTAAAATCCTAGATGCTTCATTCTAGCACCTTCCACATGACAGACATCAAACTAACTGGCCTTTGTTTCCAGTTTTGTGCTTCCTTGCCTTCTTGAATGGAGGGGACACATTTGCTACTTTCCTTCCTGATAGAATCTTTCCAGAGTCTGGCGAATTTTAGAAAATTAACACCAATGCATCTACTGCCTCATCAGCTGCTTCTGTGAAGACCCTTGGAAGAAGAGCATCAGGAGCAGAAGACTAGTCATCCCGCTGCTCCATCAGTTTTCTCAGTACCACTTCCCCAGTGATTATTCACCGATTTCCCCTCCCCCTTCCACTTCCTGATTTACAGCTATTACGGGAATGTTTTTTGTATTTTCTCCAGTAAAGACAGAAGCAAAATATTTGTTCATTTAATCTGCCATTTCCCCATACATACTATTAACTCCCCATTCTCACTCTCTAGAGGACCAACACTCACTTTTACTAATTCTCCACCTTTTCAAATACCGGTAGGAAACTCTTGCTATCCATTTTTACATTTCTAGCTAGCTTCCTCTCATACTCGAACTTCTTTTTCCTGATTAACCATAGTTGTATTTCAAATGGGATGTGGGCATTTGTTGGCTAGGCCAACGTTTATTTTCTGGCTCTAATTGCCCTTATGAAAGGTGGTGGTGAGCCGCTTTCTTGAACCACTGCAGTCCACGTGGTTTAGGTATACCCACAGTGCTGATCGATGGGAAGTTCAGTGTAAGTGAAGGAACAGCAATTTCTTTCCAAGTCAGGATGGTGTGTGACTTGGAGTGGAATCTGCAGGTACTGGTGTTCCCATATATTTGCTGCCCTTGTTTTTCTAGGCGGTAGAGGCCACGAGATTGGAAGATGCTGTCGAAGGAACCTTGGTGTGTGGCTACAGTGCATTTTATGAGTGGTATAAATCACTGCCATTATGGTGGAGACAGTGAATATTAAAATGGTGGATCATGTGATGATAAAATTGGTTGCCTTTTCCTAGATGGAGTACCGCTTCTTGGGTGCTGTTGGAGATGCCTGAATAAGTGTCATGGTCCAGTTCAAGGTTCTGGTCAATTCTAACCACAGAAAATTGGTAGTGAGGGATTCAGCGATGGCAATGCCATTGAATGACACGGGTAGATTAGATACTCTCTGGAGGGATTCATTGATATTTGTGTGGCGCAAATGTTACTTGCTGCTTATCAGCACAAGCCTGAGTATTTCCCATCTTAGTGCTTGGGGCTGCAGACAATTTTAATTATCTGAGGAGTTGTGAATGGCACTGAATGTAGTGTTCATCAGCAAATATCCCCACTTCTGACCTTATGATGGAGATAAGGTCATTGATCAAGCAGCTGAAGGTGGTTGGGTCTGAGGAACTCCTGCAGCCATTTCCTGTTTTGGAGGTGATTGGCATCCTTTGGGGGAGACAGTCGCTTAGTGGAAATATCATTCGACTAAAGGTCCAGAGGCTCACGTTATGACTCTGGGGACACGAGCTCACAATCCCACCATGGCAGCTGGTGGGACTTAAATTCAATGAATAAATCTGGAATTTTAAAAAAAAGCTAGTCTTTGTAATGGTGGCCACAAAACCACAGTGAATTATTGTAAAAGTCCATCTGGTTCACAGATGTCCTTCCGGAAAGGAAATCTGCCTGTCCTTACCTGGTCAGGTCGACATATGACCCACAGCAATGTGATTGACTCTTCAAAGCCCTCTGAAACGGACTAGCACTAGCAAGCCACTCAGTTCAAGGGCAATTAGGGATTGGCAACAAATGCTGGCCTTGCCAGTAAAACCCACATCCCAAGAGTAACAAAACAAAAAACTCACCAGTATCATCTTCCTTTTTGCTAAGTCTTCCTTTCTTTATAGGTTTACCAATGCATGTGCCAGTGTCACTACATTATGAACTTGGGAGTGTTTATGTAACAATGAAAAGTAAAGAATTTTCTTCATATTACTGCAGCAGCTAAAAGACTAAAATAGAAAGACTTCCATTTACACAGGAACTTTCATGACCTCAAGACATCCCAAAGTGCTTTACAGCCTATAAAGTGCTTCTGAAATGTAGTCACTGTTGTAATGTACTTTACTTCATAAAGCACTTCATTGGCTTTGGGAAATCTGAAGTTCCTGAAAGGTATTATATAACAGGCTCTTTCTTTACCTGATTACTCTGGCATTTAATATGAGTTTTCTTTTTTTGGTTAATGGATCTTAATAAGCCCTCCCGCGTTATCCCTGCTGCATAGGTTTGCCCTGTTTTCTTCATGTGATCTCAGTTGCCTCAGGTCAGGGTTCGCTGTTCTTGTCACGTCTATGCTTCAAACATGTATCCTGTTAAACACAGGAGTACTGAGGATTTAAGATAAGGGGTGGAAGCTTCCAATAATTCGCAGGGTGCTAGATCAGGTGAGAAAAGCAGATTGAAACCCGTTGGTTTCACAGCTGCCTTTTTCAGTCAGATCAAAGGGCACTCTGCAAATTCGATATGCTGATGAGGTGACACAGCCAGCTGGGGGGGAAGTGGCCCAAACTTTAAAGGCAAAGCTGGGATTCAGAGAACTCAAAATTAAGTTAAATGCCCTCCACTGAATTTTGAGACCCCTGGCAAGGAAGGCTAACATTCCCCAACCCTCTAACACACAGGGCCAAACTGCCCCTCTCAACACTCAATGGTCAGGTCACACCCCCACACCACGGAGGCACCAGGGTGCCGCTCCCCATCCTCACTGGCATCAGGACACTCCCTATTCTAAGTCTCCACCCCTGTCTTATATGCAGGCCCAACCACACCCTCCACACCATCGCCTGCCTCCCCCCAACATAATATGAACGCCCTCCCCCCGATTGGGGTTCCCTAGGGGCCCTTCTCCTGGTCCTGCCCTCATAGAACATAGAACGTAGAACATTACAGCGCAGTACAGGCTTTTCAGCCCTCGATGTTGTGCCGGCCTGTGAAACCAATATAAAGCCCATCTACACTATTCCCTTATCATCCATATGTCTATCCAATGACCATTTCAATGCCCTTAGTGTTGGCGAGTCCAATACTGTTGCAGGCAGGGCATTGCACGCCCTTACTACTCTCTGAGTAAAGAACCTACCTGTGACATCTGTCCTATATCTATCTCCCCTCAATTTAAAGCTATGTCCCCTCGTGCTAGACATCACCATCTGAGGAAAAAGGCTCTCACTGTCCATCCTATCCAATCCTCTGATCATCTTGTATGCCTCTATTAAGTCACCTCTTAACCTTCTTCTCTCCAACGAAAACAGCCTCAAGTCCCTCAGCCTTTCCTCATAAGATCTTCCCTCCATACCAGGCAACATTCTGGTAAATCTCCTCTGCACCCTTTCCAACGCTTCCACACCCTTCCTATAATGTAGCGACCAGAACTGCATGCAATACTCTAAATGAGGCCGCACCAGAGTTTTGTACAGATGCAACATGACTCATGGCTCCGAAACTCAATCCCTCTACCAATAAAAGCTAACACACCGTACGCCTTCTAAACAGCCCTATCAACCTGGGTAGCAATTTTCAGGGATCTATGTACATGGACACCGAGATCTCTCTGCTCATCCACACTACCAAGAATCTTACCATTAGCCCAGTACTTTGTATTCCTGTTACTCTTTGCAAAATGAATCACCTCACACTTTTCTGCATTAAACTCCATTTGCCACCTCTCAGCCCAGCTCTGCAGCTTAATTATGTCCCTCTTGTCATAATATACACATCAGTATATGATGGTGCAGAGACACACACTGACTGACACACTGCAAGACCAATCAACACACACAACACAGCAGCCAATCACCAGTTAGGGCACGGTCACTATAAAGACAGAGGGCACTAGTTTTCCCGCTCATTCGGGATGCAGCCTCTGAGACAGACAGAGCCCGCAGTCAGTAGCACAAACATCCACCATGTGCTAGCAGTATAGGCTGGTCAGGTTAGGCATCGGTCTTCAGTCAATCTAACATAGTGTCGACCCACAGTGCAAGTATGTTTAACAGCTCTTTGTTAAATAAAATAGAGTTGTACTATTACAAGTGTTGGTAGCCTGTCTATGTTACTGCTAAGGTAAACACAGTCTCCACAGATCCAAAATACCCAACACATCATCGTACCAGTGATGTTAGAGTTTAATAGACCTACCTTCAAGTGATCTGCCTTCGACCAGCAATCAGCCATCCGGTAGCATGGACTGCGTCCACCCTCCCCCGCCGCTCCGCATCACCGGCAACCTCAGTGCGAACTGGAAAATCTTTAAACAACAGTTCCAGCTATACCTCAAAGCTACAGACCTGGAAGCTGCTTCAGACGCCAGGAAGAATGCTCTCTTCCTTTCCACGGCCAGGGACCACGCCATCCATATCTTCAACTCTCTCACTTTTGCTGAAGGTGAAGACAAGTCCAAGTTCAAGACAGTCCTGCTCAAATTCGACAGTCACAGTGACATCGAGGTAAATGAAAGTTTTGAGCGCCATGTCTTTCAACAGCGTCTGCAGGGTAAGGATGAACCTTTTCAATATTTCCTCACCCACCTTCACATCCTCGCGCAGTCCTGCAATTATGGCTCCACCTCTGACTCGATGATCCGTGACCAGATCGTTTCGGTGTGCAATAGGACCCCCTACGCCAGCAGCTCCTCAAGGTTAAATTGCTCACCCCTGCGATAGCCATCGAGACCTGCGTTCTGCATGAACACGCCACTAACCGATACTCGCATATTCAAGGGGCTGAAACGGCGGGACAAGGTCCCCACGAGGCAGAGCGGGTGCAAGCCATTAAACAACTCCAGGGCCTAAGCCTGGATGAGGGCGGCCATTTCGCGCGCTTTTCACGGGCTCCCGCGCATGCTCGCACTGACCGAGGGGACGGCGAGGCCGAAGACCGCACTGCGCAGGCGCGCACTACGTACGACCGCACCGCGCATGCGCAGTGGCGTACCGAACGTTCTGACGTCATGACGTGCGGCAACTGTGGCTCCGTCCACTTAAAGCGGCAATGTCCTGCAAAATCCCGACGCTATCTCCAATGTGGCAAGCTTGGCCACTATGCAGCCCTATGCAGGTCTGCTCAACCTACTACCTCTCGTCGCTCCAACCAGCCACGCAGGGATGTCCGAACCATCCAGCCACCGGTCACTGATTCCGACTCTGACTTGATTCCGGACCTTGACACCGAGGACCCTAAAGCACCATTTCGGTTGGGCATCATCACCAAACACAAGATGCTCCAGAAGACAAAAGCCAAGTCTCTCCCAATATTCAGCATTGATCCGGACGACAAGTGGTGTGCCGCCCTCACGGTCAACCGATCCCGCATCCGATTCCGCCTGGACACCGGCGCCTCAGCCAACCTCATTGTGCGGTCTGACCTCGAAAGCCTCCATGTCAAGCCTACCATCCTGCCGTCCGCCTGCCAGCTTCTGGACTACAATGGTAATGCCATTGCTGCCAGTGGCTCTTGCCAGCTTGAAGTGTCGCACCGGTCATTCGAAATAGTGGGATCCACTAAAGCCTCCCTGCTTGGTGCTCAGGCGTACAAACTTCTAAACCTTCTCCAAAGGGTTCACTCCCTGTCACCCACTGACGCTTCCGCATCTCAGGACGCTGACTTTCGGACACAACTGAACGCCATCATCACCCGATACCACTGTGTATTCGAGGGCACGGGCACACTCCCATACACTTATAAAATCTTGTTAAAACCAAATGCCACGCCTGTGGTGCACTCACCTCGCAGGGTACCAGCACCCCTCAAGGACCGCCTCAAGCAGCAGCTGCAGGACCTCCAGGACCAGGGCATGATTTTGAAAGTTACAGAACCAACTGACTGGGTCAGCTCTATGGTGTGCGTGAAAAAAACATCCGGCGAATTACGCATAGGTATTGATCCCAAGGACCTCAACCGCAATATTATGACAGAACACTATCCCATTCCAAAACGCGAAGAACTCACCTGCGAGATGGCTCGCGCCAAATTTTTCACCAAGCTAGACGCATCCAAGGGGTTCTGGCAGATCCAACTCGACGCATCCAGTCGGAAGCTCTGCACCTTTAACGCCCCATTTGGCCGGTATTGCTACAAACGGAGGCCGTTTGGCATCATCCCTGCATCGCAAGTGTTCCACAGAATAATGGAGCAGATGATGGAAGGTATTGAAGGGGTTCGCGTATATGTGGACGACATCATCGTCTGGTCTACCACCCCGCAGGAGCACATTGATCGCCTCCAACGCGTCTTCCGACAAATCCATGAGCATGGCCTCCGCCTCAACAGGGCCAAATGTCCCTTTGGTCAAACAGAACTTAAATTCCTCGGAGACCACATTTCACAGTTTGGCGTGCAGCCGGATGCTGACAAGGTATCTGCCACTAAGGCCATGAAGACACCGGAGGACAAGAAGGTGGTCCTCCGCTTCCTGGGCATGGTCAATTTCCTGGGGAAATTCATTCCTAACCTCGCCTCCCACATCACGGCTCTCAGGAACCTGGTTAAGAAGACGGCCGAGTTCCAATGGCTCCCCACCCACGACCAAGAATGGCAGGAACTCAGGGCGAAGCTGACCAAGGCCCCGGTGTTGGCATTTTTCGATGCATTGGAGCAGTGCTCCTTCAACGTGACGACGCCTCCTCATGGGCTCCTGTCGCATATGCATCAAGTGCAATGACGCCCACCGAACAGCGCTATGCGCAAATTAAAAAAGAGTGCCTGGGCCTTCTTACCGGAGTCGTCAAATTCCATGACTATGTCTATGGACTCCCAAAGTTCACAGTTGAGACAGACCACAGGCCACTGGTCAACATCATTCAAAAAGACCTTAACGACATGACGCCGCGCCTGCAGCGCATTCTCCTTAAACTTAGGCGGTACGACTTCGAACTCGTCTACACCCCGGGTAAGGATCTCATCGTCGCCGATGCACTCTCCCGATCTGTCACCACACCCTGCGACCCAGCGGGCTTCGTGTGCCAAATTGATGCTCAGGTGGCATTCGCCGCATCCAACCTGCCCGCCACGGACGAACGACTCATCCAGATTCGTCATGAGACGGCCAACGATCCCCTGCTCCAACGTGTCATGCGGCACCTGACAGACGGGTGGCTCAAGGGCCAATGCCCTCAATTCTATAACATTAAAGATGACCTGGCGGTGGTAGATGGAGTTCTACTAAAGCTGGACAGGATCGTCATTCCGCACAGCATGCGGAGCTTCGTCCTTGAGCAGCTCCATGAGGGCCACCTGGGAGTGGAGAAATGCCACCGACAGGCCCGTGAGGCAGTGTACTGGCCTGGAATCAACAAGGACATTGCCAATGCCGTTCTTAACTTCCCAAACTGCCAGCGTTTCCAGCCTGCTCAGCCAAGGGAGACCTGGCAACCCCATGAGTTGGTAACGTCCCCCTGGACCAAAGTGGGCATCGACCTGTTCCATGCACTTGGCCGGGACTACATCTTCATAGTGGACTATTTCTCAAACTACCCGGAGGTAGTTAGGCTGCACGACCTCACCTCAACATGCGGTCATCCGTGCGTGCAAGGAAACTTTCACTTGCCATGGCATCCCGCTCACGGTCATGTCCGACAATGGCCCGTGTTTTGCCAGTCAGGAGTGGTCCAATTTTGCCATACGACACAACTTCACACATGTCACGTCCAGTCCCCATTACCCCCAATGCAATGGCAAAGCTGAAAAGGGGGTGCACATTGTCAATGACTCCTGTGCAATGCGGCCGATGCAGGATCCGATTTTTACCTCGCCCTGCTTGCTTACAGACCAGCTCCATTGTCCACCGGCCTGTCACCGGCTCAATTGTTGATGAATCACATACTGTGGACGACGGTGCCGGCCATTCATCTCCCGGACTTGGACAACCTTCCGGTCCTTCGTCGAATGCAGTTGTCTCGGGCCCAACACAAATCTGCGTATGACGCCCGCGCCACGGATCTCCCTGCTCTGGCTCCTGATGACGAGGTCCGTGTCCAACTTCCCGATGGTGGTTGGTCCGCCACCGCTGTGGTGGCCCCCAGGTCATTTTTGGTTTGTCTACAAGACGACTCTCTTCTTCGCCGAAATAGGCGGGCATTATGACTCCGTCCTCGCTCGCCACCAGATCATCATGTCCTGCCTTGCCGTCACGACGAACCCGTCACGGACTTTGCAGATCTCCCTTTCGCTCTGCCACCCTCTGAGTCTGACACAGTCCCGCCCATTCCAGAACAGGCGGCCTCTGACCCACCCTTGAGGCGGTCAACCAGAATTTGTCGCCCACCTCAGACTCTGAACTTATGAACTGCCTGAATTCATGGACTCTTTGAACTCATCAACTGATTGTTTTGTTACCCTGCTTGATTAACCCACTGGTTTGTATGTACTGTTGTTCTAGTTATATTTTGTGTTACATACTGTCCATCTGCACTAGACACCTTCCAATGTAAATATTTTAGAGTTTCTGTACATAGTCCTGTAAATATGCTCGCATGTGCCACACATAGTTAGGAACATTCGCATACTACATTATTTATTGCCACGAACACACATTTGTTTTTAGAAAAGGGGGGATGTCATAATATACACATCAGTATGATGGTGTATATTACACACACTGACTGACACACTGCAAGACCAATCAACACACACAACACAGCAGCCAATCACCAGTTAGGGCACGGTCACAATAAAGACAAAGGGCACTAACTAGTTTTCCCGCTCATTCGGGATGCAGCCTCTGAGATAGACAGAGCCCGCAGTCAGGAGCACAAACATCCACCATGTGCTAGCAGTATAGGCTGGTCAGGTTAGGCATAGCTCTTCAGTCAATCTAACATAGTGTCGACCCATAGTGTGTTTAACAGCTCTTAGTTAAATAAAATAGAGTTGTACTATTACAAGTGTTGGTAGCCTGTCTATGTTACTGCCAAGGTAAACACAGTCTCCACAGATCCAGAGTACCCAACACATCACCTCTGTAACCTGCAACATCCTTCCGCACTGTCCACAACTCCACCAACTTTAGTGCCATCCGCAAATTTACTCACCCATCCTTCTACGCCCTCCTCCAGGTAATTTATAAAAATGACAAACAGCAGTGGCCCCAAAACAGAACCTTGTGGTACACCACTAGTAACTGAACGCCAGGCTGAACATTTCCCATCAACCACCACCCTTTGTCTTCTTACAGCTGGCCAATTTCTGATCCAAACTGCTAAATCACCCTCAATCCCATGCGTCTGTATTTTCTGCAATAGCCTACTGTGGGAAACCTTATCAAACGCTTTACTGAAATCCATATACACCACATCAACTGCTTTACCCTCGTCCACCTGTTGGTCACCTTCTCAAAGAACTCAATAAGGTTTGTGAGGCATGACCTACCCTTCACAAAACCGTGTTGACTATTCCTAATCAAATTATTCCTTTCTAGATGATTATAAATCCTATCTCTTATAACCCTGTCCAAGACTTTGCCCACAACAGAAGTAAGGCTCACTGGTCTATAGTTACTGGGGTTGTCTATACTCCCCTTCTTGAACAAGGGGACAATATTTGCCATCCTCCAGTCTTCTGGCACTATTCCTGTAGACAAAGATGACTTAAAGAACAAAGCCAAAGGCTCAGCAATCTCCTCCCCAGCTTCCAAGAGAATCCTAGGATAAATCCCATCCGGCCCAGATTAATCTATTTTCACACTTTCCAGAATTGCCCTCTCCTTATGAACCTCAATCCCGTCTAGCCTAGTAGCCTGAATCTCAGTATTCTCCTCGACAACATTGTCTTTTACCTGTGTGAATACGGACAAAAAATCTTCATTTCGCGCCTCTCCTATTTCCTTGGACTCCACGCACAACTTCCCACCACTGTCCTTGACTGGCCCTACTCTTACTCTAGTCATTCTTTTATTCCTGACATACCCATAGAAAGCTTTCGGGTTTTCCTTGATCCTACCTGCCAAAGACTTCTCATGTTCCCCCCTGGCTCTTCTTAGCTCTCTCTTTAGGTCCTTCCTGGCTAACCTGTAACTCTCAAGCGCCCTAACTGAACCTTCATGTCTCATCTTTACATAAGCCTCCTCCTTCCTCTTGACAAGTGATTCAACTACTTTAGTAAACCACGGTTCCCTCACTCGACCACTTCCTCCCTGCCTGACAGGTACATATTTATCAAGGACAAGCAGTAGCTGTTCCTTGAACAAGCTCCACATTTCAATTGTGCCCATCCCCTGCAGTTTCCTTCCCCATCCTATGCATCCTAGGTCTTGCCTAATCGCATCATAATTGCCTTTCCCCCAGCTATAACTCTTGCCCTGCGGTATATACCTATCCCTTTCCATCGCTAAAGTAAACGTAACCGAATTGTGGTCACTGTCACCAAAGTGCTCACCTACCTCCAAATCTAACACCTGGCCTGGTTCATTACCTCGTACCAAATTTAATGTGGCCTCGCCTCTTGTTGGCCTATCTACATACTGTGTCAGGAAACCCTCCTGCACACATTGGACAAAAACTGACCCATCTAAAGTATTCGGACTATAGCATTTCCAGTCAATATTTGGAAAGTTAAAATCCCCCATAACAACTACCCTATTACTTTCGCTCCTATCCAGAATCATCTTTGCAATCCTTTCCTTTACATCTCTGGAACTTTTCGGAGGCCTATAGAAAACCCCTAACAGGGTGACCTCTCCTTTCCTGTTTCTAACCTCAGCCCATACTACCTCAGTAGACGAGTCCTCATCAAATGTCCTTTCTTCCACCGTAATATTGTCCTTGACTAAAAATGCCACCCCTCCCCCTCTTTTACCACCTTCCCTGAGCTTACTGAAATATCTAAACCCCGGCTCCTGCAACAACCATTCCTGTCCCTGAAATGGCCACAATATCGAAGTCCCAGGTACCAACCCATGCTGCAGGTTCACTCACCTTATTCTGGATGCTCCTGGCGTTGAAGTAGACACACTTCAAACCCCTTCCTGCCTGCCAGTACACTCCTGCGAACTTGAAACCTTACTCATGACCTCACTACTCCCAACCTCCTTTACACTGGAGCTACAATTCAGGTTCCCATCCCCCTGCTGAATTAGTTTAAACCTGCCCGAAGAGCATTAGCAAAATTTTCCCCCAGTGTATTGGTACCCCTCTGGTTCAGGTGTAGACCATCCCGTTTGTAGAGGTCCCACCTACCCGAGAATGAGCCCCAATTATCCAGGTATCTGAATCCCTCCCTCCTGCACCGTCCCTGTAGCCACGTGTTCAACTGTTCTCTCTCCCGATTCCTCGTCTCGCTATCACGTGGCACGGGTAACACCCCAGAGATAATAACTCTGTTTGTTCTAGTTCTTAGATTAGACTCTAGCTCCCTGAATACTGCCTTACATCCCTATCCCTTTTCCTACCTATGTCGTTGGTGCCTATGTGGACCAGGACTTGTGGCTGCTCCCCCTCCCCCTTAAGGATCCCGAAAACAGGATCCGAGACATCACGGACCCTGGCACCTGGGAGGCAACATACCAACCGCGAGTCTCTCTCGTTCCCACAGAATCTCCTATCTGTTCCGCTAACTATGGAGTCCCCAATGACTAATGCTCTACTCCTCTCAACAAACAAACAAGAACAAATAAATGTACAGCACAGGAACAGGCCCTTCGGCCCTCCAAGCCCGTGCCGACCATACTGCCCGACTAAACTACAATCTTCTACACAGGGACAGACTCTGTGCCAGAGACCTGTACCCCATGGCTTACCCCTGGTAAGTCATCTCCCCCACCAGTATCCAAAGCGGTATACTTGTTACTAAGGGGAACAACCACAGGGCATCCCTGTACTGATTGCTTCCTCCCAGCCCCTCTCACTGTCACCCATCTATCTTCATTCTTCGGAGTAACTACATCCCTGAAGCTTCTATCTATGACCACCCTTCATTACGAATGATCCAAAGTTCATCCAGCTCCAGCTCCAGTTCCCTAACACGGTTTCTGAGGAGCTGGAGATGGGTGCACTTCCCACAGGTGAAATCAGCAGGGACACTAACGGCATCCCTCACCTCAAACATTCTGCAGGAGGAACATTGCACTGCCTTCCCTGCCATCCCCTCTAGATAACTTGCGGATAAAACAAGAAAAAGAAAGAAAGAAAGTGAGATGAGGAATAGGGAGAGAGAGCAATTAAACACGTGGCTACAGGAATGGTGCAGGCGGGAGGGATTCAGATTTCTGGATAACTGGGGCTCTTTCTGGGGAATGTGGGACCTCTACAGACAGGATGGTCTACATCTGAACCTGCGGGGCACAAATATCCTGGGGGGGAGATTTGTTAGTGCTCTTTGGGGGGGCTTAAACTAATGCAGCAGGGGCATGGGAACCTGGATTGTAGTTTTAGGGTAAGGGAGAATGAGAGTATAGAGGTCAGGAGCTCAGATTTGACGTCGCAGGAGGGGGCCAGTGTTCAGGTAGGTGGTTTGAAGTGTGTCTACTTCAATGCCAGGAGTATACAAAATAAGGTAGGGGAACTGGCAGCATGGGTTGGTACCTGGGATTTCGATGTTGTGGCCATTTCGGAGACATGGATAGAGCAGGGACTGGAATGGATGTTGCAGGTTCCGGGGTTTAGGTGTTTTAGTAAGCTCAGAGAAGGAGGCAAAAGAGGGGGAGGTGTGGCGCTGCTATTCAAGAGCAGTATTACGGTGGCAGAGAGGATGCTAGATGGGGACTCATCTTCCGAGGTAGTATGGGCTGAGGTTAGAAACAGGAAAGGAGAGGTCACACTGTTGGGAGTCTTCTATAGGCCTCCAAATAGTTCTAGGGATGTAGAGGAAAGGATGGCGAGGATGATCCTGGATAAGAGCGAAAGTAACAGGGTAGTTATTATGGGAGACTTTAACTTTCCAAATATTGACTGGAAAAGATATAGTTCGAGTATATTAGATGGGTCGTTTTTTGTACAGTGTGTGCAGGAGGGTTTCCTGACACAGTTTGTTGACAGGCCAACAAGAGGCGAGGCCACATTGGATTTGGTTTTGGGTAATGAACCAGGCCAGGTGTTGGATTTGGAGGTAGGTGAGCACTTTGGAGACAGTGACCACAATTCGGTGACGTTTACGTTAAGGATGGAAAGGGATAAGTATACACCACAGGGCAAGAGTTATAGCTGGGGGAAGGGAAATTATGATGCCATTAGACGTGACTTGGGGGGGATAAGGTGGAGAAGTAGGCTGCAAGTGTTGGACACACTGGATAAGTGGAGCTTGTTCAAGGATCAGCTACTGCGTGTTCTTGATAAGTATGTACCGGTCAGGCAGGGAGGAAGGTACCGAGCGAGGGAACCGTGGTTTACCAAAGAAGTGGAATCTCTTGTTAAGAGGAAGAAGGAGGCCTATGTGAAGATGAGGTGTGAAGTTTCAGTTGGGGCGATGGATAGTTATAAGGTAGCGAGGAAGGATCTAAAGAGAGAGCTAAGACGAGCAAGGAGGGGACATGAGAAGTATTTGGCAGGAAGGATCAAGGAAAACCCAAAAGCTTTCTATAGGTATGTCAGGAATAAGCGAATGACTAGGGAAAGAGTAGGACCAGTCAAGGACAGGGATGGGAAGTTGTGTGTAGAGTCTTAAGAGATAGGTGAGATACTAAATGAATATTTTTCGTCAGTATTCACTCAGGAAAAAGATAATGTTGTGGAGGAGAATGCTGAGCTCCAGGTAAATAGATTAGATGGCATTGAGATACGTAGGGAAGAGGTGTTGGCAATTCTGGACAGGCTGAAAATAGATAAGTCCCCGGGACCTGATGGGATTTATCCTAGGATTCTCTGGGAGGCCAGGGAAGAGATTGCTGGACCATTGGCTTTGATTTTTATGTCATCATTAGATACAGGAATAGTGCCAGAGGACTGGAGGATAGCAAATGTGGTCCCTTTGTTCAAAAAGGGGAGCAGAGACAACCCCGGCAACTATAGACAGGTGAGCCTCACGTCTGTAGTGGGTAAAGTCTTGGAGGGGATTATAAGAGACAAGATTTATAATCATCTAGATAGGAATAATATGATCAGGGATAGTCAGCATGGCTTTGTGAAGGGTAGGTCATGCCTCACAAACCTTATCGAGTTCTTTGAGAAGGTGACTGAACAGTAGACGAGGGTAGAGCAGTTGATGTGGTGTATATGGATTTCAGCAAAGCGTTTGATAAGGTTCCCCACGGTAGGCTATTGCAGAAAATACGGAGGCTGGGGATTGAGGGTGATTTAGAGATGTGAATCAGAAATTGGCTAGCTGAAAGAAGACAGAGGGTGGTGGTTGATGGGAAATGTTCAGAATGGAGTTCTGTCACAAGTGGAGTACCACAAGGATCTGTTCTGGGGCCGTTGCTGTTTGTCATTTTTATCAATGACCTAGAGGAAGGCGCAGAAGGGTGGGTGAGTAAATTTGCAGACGATACTAAAGTCGGTGGTGTTGTCGATAGTGTGGAAGGAAGTAGCAGGTTACAGAGGGATATAGATAAGCTGCAGTGCTGGGCTGAGAGGTGGCAAATGGAGTTTAATGTAGAGAAGTGTGAGGTGATTCACTTTGGAAGGAATAACAGGAATGTGGAATATTTGGCTAATGGAAAAGTTCTTGAAAGTGTGGATGAGCAGAGGGATCTAGGTGTCCATGTACATAGATCCCTGAAAGTTGCCACCCAGGTTGATAGGGTGGTGAAGAAGGCCTATGGAGTGTTGGCCTTTATTGGTAGAGGGATTGAGTTCCGGAGTCAGGAGGTCATGTTGCAGCTGTACAGAACTCTGGTACGGCCGCATTTGGAGTATTGCGTACAGTTCTGGTCACCGCATTATAGGAAGGACGTGGAGGCTTTGGAACGGGTGCAGAGGAGATTTACCAGGATGTTGCCTGGTATGGAGGGAAAATCTTATGAGGAAAGGCTGATGGACTTGAGGTTGTTTTCGTTAGAGAGAAGAAGGTTAAGAGGAGACTTAATAGAGACATACAAAATGATCAGAGGGTTAGATAGGGTGGACAGTGAGAGCCTTCTTCCGCGGATGGAAATGGCTAGAACGAGGGGACATAGCCTTAAACTGAGGGGTAATAGATATAGGACAGAGGTCAGGGGTAGGTTCTTTACGCAAAGAGTAGTGAGGCCGTGGAATGCCCTACCTGCTACAGTAGTGAACTCGCCAACATTGAGGGCATTTAAAAGTTTATTGGATAAACATATGGATGATAATGGTATAGTGTAGGTTAGATGGCTTTTGTTTTGGTGCAACATCGTGGGCCGAAGGGCCTGTACTGCGCTGTATTGTTCTATGTTCTATGTTCTATGTTCTAAAGAAAGAGCTTACCTGATATTCACTCAACCCCTTAGGTTAGAGGAGGTGGAAGGGTGGGGGACACTACAAGTGTAGTGTCTCGGGTTTAGGAACCGCCCAACTTATATACAGGTACTACAAACCTTCCCAGAACTCCCAACGGCCGACTTCCGGTTTCCTGCTGCTCTGAAAGAAAAACAACTCCGAAAAAAGTAAGTTTAAAACAAAAATTCAGCTTACCTTCAGCTCTCCTTACAAAAAAATCGCTCCCCTCTCAGCCTGCTCCGCTGGAAGAATGAGGTCAGGGGCACTGCCAGGTGACAGCGGCAGTGCTAGAACACTGTCCAGCCACGCCCTTCACCACCCAGGGGATAAACTCACCTCTGTGTCCCCGTCATGGTAATCATGGCATGTTTCCATTTTTGTAAACCAGTAGTGATTCCCGCTACGTGGCATCACTCCACAGGGGGATGACCTTGCCCGAAAATAAAGCACCAAGCTGTTTAATGAAATGTTAATGTATTTTAATTTATTAGAATCATGTTCACTCCCTTTCTGGGCATGAACCTGTTCACATCATTGGAGAGGGCCCGGGAGCATCAGGCTCGGAAATCTTGTCGGCACAAATCCTGTTATGGCCCACTCGTGAGAGTTCGTAATCGTAACAGTATTTCCACCCATGAAAATTTCGCCCAAGGTTTTGATGGAAGGTCACTGACCTCAAATATCAATTCTGTTGTGCCACAGATGCTGTCAGAGCTGCTGCGTATTGCCACCATTTTCTATATTTTATTTAATGTAGAATGAGCTGACTCAATTAACATCTACATGCAGCATAGTCATTTCCAATGTGGATGCGGAATGTGGTACGAATATGAGGGGGCGCATGCGCTCAGGGTCGGGGCCAATAACTCCATTTCGTACTACGTAGCCGAGGATGGCTAGGCGGTTGGTGCTAAACACGCATTTATCCTTGTTTTATGTAAGGTTAAGGATCTTTGCGGTCTGGAGGAATTTTCGGAGGTTAGTGTCGTGGTTCTGCTGGTCGTGGCCGCAGATGGTGACATTATCGAGATACGGGAATGTTGCCCGTAAACCGTATCGGTCAACCATTCGGTCCATCTCGCGCAGGAAGACCGAGACCCCGTTGGTGACACCGAAGGGAACCCTTAAGAAGTGATAGAGCCGCCCATCTGCCTCAAAGGCAGTGTATTTGCGGTCACTAGTGCGGATGGGGAGCTGGTGGTAGGCGGACTTAAGATCCACCGTGGAGAAGACCTTGTAATGTGCGATCCTGTTTACCAGGTCGGATATGCGGTGGAGAGGGTACGTGTCCAGCTGCGTAAACCTGTGATGGTCTGACTGTAGTCGATGACCATCCTATGCTTCTCCCCAGTCTTTACCACCACTACTTGAGCTCTCCAGGGACTGTTGCTGGCTTCAATGACTCCTTCCCTCAGTAGCCTTTGGACCTCTGACCTAATAAAGATCCGGTCTTGGGCACTATACCATCTGCTCCTGGTGGCGACGGGTTTGCAATCCGGGGTGAGGTTCGCAAACAGGGCAGAGCTACCATACCGCTTGACCAATAGGAAGCATACAATTTCTACCAATGGTGTTCCAGCATTACCAGGTACCGTAATACCTCTACTACCTCACACAGGCAATCTGTCAGGGTCCAGGAGGAAGAGAACTCCTACAGGCTGAAAGTCTATGGTTCACTGCACAAGAAGACATGTGGGTGCTTGTGCTTGGACTGAAATAATAAAATCAATGAGGATTTGAATGAGGCTGGAATATTCACCTAGCTTGTGCTAGAGGGCGAATCATGAGGAAGAACCCTCACTGTGAAAGACAGTTCTTGGGTTAAATGTTACCAGGAGGGGAATGGAAAGGAACAGAAGTGAACCCTTGGGAACTAAGAATTGCTTCAGACTGGATCCTGGGAATTAAATGAATACTTAAGGGACAGTGAAAAGTATGCTTATGAAATGGATTTCTTGGATGTGTTAAAAGTTCTGTTATGTAATCTGAAGCACGTGTGGCCTTCATTGGCGCTTTTAGTCTGTTTATTACAGTAAAAGTCTAAACACGTGTCATCCTTTCAGCTATTAACTGGAAGTTCTAGTTTCTTTTTTTAAAAGTTAATTGTTGCCATAGAGATCGTAACAAATGTAATTTGTCTACTCCTGCTACTTTCACTTTTAAAATGCTTGCTAATGTATGAGAACATCTGCCTGTTTCAGCACTGTGCTTTCAGCAAGGAAAGAAATGGAAGGATTTTTAGAGCATTTTTCATGACCTCCAGGATGGTCCAAAGTGCTTTACAGCCAGTGGAATATCTCTGAAACGTAGTAACTGCTGCAAAATGGGCAATAGAGCAGCCAATTTGGGCACAGAAAGCTCTCACAAACTGCAATGGTGCAATGACCAGATAATCAGCTCTGGTGATGTTGGTCAAGGGCCCAGGGAATCAGGGAGAACCCAACTGCTCTTCCCATGGGATCTTTTACATCCATTTGCGAGGGAAAATGGGCCCTTGTTTTAAAGTCTCAACTGTATTCCCTCCTAGAATACAGCATTCCCTCGACGTGGCACAGGAGTGTTAGCTTTTATGAAGTATCTGGAGTGGGTCCATGAACTAACTATCTCCCAACCTGACTATCACCGAACCACTGCTGTCACATGACGAGCAATATTCCTTAATTCTGGAGATGCATCCCCCATTCCTCCTTTACAAGCATTATTGTAGGGACGTATTGTGTCCATTGATCCCAACTGAGGAGTGTGACTTCAGCAAGTGGCAATGAGGAAGTGGCAGTCAATCACACAGCCCCTGCAATGTTCTAAAGTGGCTTAATGTCACATTTCTTTCCCATAAGCTCTGGAATGAACGAGCGTTCAGGTGGGGCAGACACAAACCTGTTGATGAATGGTTAGCTCGCAGCTGTGTCATCGAGCACCTTCTGGAAGTACAGGCAGATTGAGAAGTGTGCAAGCAGGTTTTTGATAGGGGTGCCATTATTCAAACGTCGAGGAAAATGCCAAGTATGGTAGTGTGGAGGTCAGCAGCATCATCACGGTGAATTTCACAGACCCCAGTGGTGTATTTGAAGCGAGGGGGGAGCACGAACAATAAAGCAGACGGCCTGCCCATTATCTTCCCACCCACTCCTGAGATGCCTCCCTTATGAGGTGGGAGGGATGGTGATGCGTTAGGCAGCCCACCTGCATTTAGAATTCCTTGAGGCTCTTAAGTTTCCAGTCAACAGTCACTTAAGGACCTCATTTTGCCTTCACCACAATAGTTAGTACGGCTGGGGAAAGAAGAAAGAAGGTCCCTGGCCCACAGATCTGAAACTTTGGACTAAAAGCTGGGAAGTCTGGGGAGACCGTCCTTCTTCTTGGGAGTGCCTGTAGTCTCAGCAGTGGCCATGACTTGCTTCTGATGTGGCCAGTACTACAAGAGCTGCTGGCCACCCAGACTGGCTGGCAGCTCCTGAGGACATCCTTGAAATGCAGAAGGCCGACCTTTACCGCATTCAGGCCACCTCCACGGCGTAATATCGTTGAATGGGCAGCCATATTTAAAGTTGGTGAGTTGTTGACCGGGGGTGGTGAGGAATGCGTCCCTATGGAATTCACCTCATAGAAACATAGGCAGCGATTTTCTGGCCCCACTGTGGCAGGCGGGACCCTCCACAGACAATGTGGGAGGCCAGCCAAAAGTCCATTGACCTTCGATGAGACTGGGCGATCCCGGCGGTGGGCAAGACTATAAAATCCCACCTGTGGAAACATTTGCAGCACAGAGAGAGGCCATTTAACCCATGTCTTTCCTAATCCCATTTTTCCGTACTAATTCTGCAGCCCTGTACTTCACCTCAAGTTCATTGCTAATTTTTTTTAAAATTGAGGTTTTGCCTTTACTGTTCTTTCAGGCAGTAAGTTCCAGACAACTAACACCCTCTTGGTGAAAATAATTTCTCCTCAGCTCCCCTCTAACCTTCCTGCTAAGCTATGTTTGCCTGGTTCTTGACTGCTCTGCTGTTGGAAATAGGTCCTTCCCTCCATTCTATCTCGAGACCTCATAATTTTTCTACAACTCAAGAAGTCATTCCTCAGCCTTACATTCCAAAGAAAACAATCCCAGACTTTCTAATCGTTCCTTATTGCTGAAATTCTCTATTCCTTGCAAAATCCACACTTATCTCTGATCCCTCTGAATTGCGATCTAATTCTTCCAGAACTGTATGCAGTACTCCAGCTGTGGCCTAATTATGTTATGTACAGTTCTAGCGTAGCGAACATTCTCTTATGCTCCATGGCTAATAGAGAAACGTATTCCATATGCTTTCTCAAATTATTTATCTATCTGATCTGTTGCTCAGATCAGTGATCTGTTGACATACATTCTATTTCCCTCTGTTCCTCTATATCAATCAGTATCCTAACATTTATTATCTATTCCCTTTGCCTTTTATGTTTCCCTCAGATATATTACCTCACACTTCTCCCAATTGAATTGTATTTGCCACTTACCTGCCCACCTGATTAGCCTATTGAAATCTTTCTGCAGAAAGCTTTCTTCCTCACTATCAGCCACTAACTTCTGTATTATTTGCGAACATCTTAATCATGCTCCCCAGTTTTTCATTCCTTTGCTTTGATGGGAATCAGCGGAGGGTTTCCTCATTTCCTTTTTAAATTAAACCCCAGAACTTGCCTTACTCTGTAAAAACCCATCTGCTTCACTAATGTCCTTAAGGGAAGAAAATCTGCCACCCTTACCTGGTCTGGCCTACATGTGATGCCAGACCCATAGCAATGTGGTTGTTTCTTAAGTACTCTATGAAATGGCCAAGCAAGCCACTCAGTTGCATCAATTCGTGACAAAGTCTAAAAAAGTAATGAAAATGGGTCCACCACTCGACATTGACCTCGGCACTCGATCAACAAGGCCAGCCCTGTCGCCCCTGCAAATTCCTCCTTGCTAATGTCTGACTTGAGCCTGTTATGGACCAGGGTTTAGAGAACCCCAAAGTGTATCATGGAGTTCACCTGACCCACAACTATTAATAGATTGTGGTATGGGGAGCTCACGGCCCAGTCTACAGGTGTGGTACAGCAGAAATGGAAAAGTATTTTTTAAAGCAAAACAATGTTTATTCTATGAACTCAAGTTAACCTTTTTAAAACATACAGTGAACATCTTTACAACCATCAATACAAATACAACCCCCAAAGACTACAACACTAAGTAATCCTTTTAAGCTTTCCTTTTAACATTCATAAGACTTAAACACAAAACCTTCAACAGAAGCACATCAGGTTAAAGTCACTACTGAGAGCAGTTATTAGTTTTAAAGGCTCGATTTACAGTTGTTAGATTACAGAGAGAAAGACTAATACACCTTCTGGCTGTGACTGCAGCTATCCAGCTCTGAAAACGAAACACCCTGCAGCAAACAGCCTAAAGTGAAAGTAAAAAGCTGACAGGCAGCCCAGCTCCACCCACTCTCTGACATCACTGCAGTAATAAACACCCATTTCATAAAGGTACTCTCACTACAGATTTTTCTACCCATTTATAAACACCCATTTCTTAAAGGTACACTCACATGACAAGCCAAATTAATGAGAGATGTCCCACAGACTAGTCAAACAATGGCTTGACTTGGTTATAATCATGGAATTATATCTTACAGTCAATGTTCCAGAGACTATCACACTCTGGTTATGTCCTGTCCCACTGGCAGGGCAGACCCAGCAGATGTGGCAGCACAGTGGTATACAGTGAGGAGGGAGTTGTCCTAGAGGTCCTCAAAATCTACTCAGGACCTCATGAGGTCCCATGGCATCAGGCCAAATATGGTAAAGGAAATCCCCCCACCTCCTGACATCCGCCACATCAGCTGATGAATCAGTGGTCCTCCATGTTGAACACCAGCTGGAAGGAACGCTGAGGATGGAAAGGGCACAGAATGTACTCTGACTGAACTGGCCGTGTCCTGAAGGACATAGCTGCTGGACTGGGACTGTGGCAGGTGGTGAGGAAACCAACAAGAGGGGAAATCAAACTTTATCTCACCAACCTATCTGCCGAAGATGAAACTGTCCATGGAAGTATTTGTAGAAGTCATCACAGCAGAATCCTTGCGGAATCCTTGTGGCACTACCATTGTGCTACGTTGGATAGATGTTGATCAGATCCCACAGCTCAAAACTGGGCACCCATAAGGCACTGTGGGCCATCAGCAGAAGCAGAATTGTTTACAACCACAACCTATAATCTCATGGCCCGGCATATCCTTAATTTTACCATAACCATCATGTCAAGGGATGTTTAATGAAGAGTGCAGGATGGAATGCCAGGAGCAGCACCAAGCATACCTAGAAATGGCATGTCAACCTTGTGAAGTGGCAGCACAGGACTACTGTGATGGCTTGAGATATACATTGGAAGCTTCCAGTAGTTAACAAAAGAGGTTTATTGATGAAATCAAAGGTAGTGAGATAACAGGCATGGAACACGATATGACAGTTCTTTACTCTTCAGCTTCCTGGTCAACACTGCCAGCGATCCTGTTCCCAGGGCCCCACGCAAACTCCCCATTCCTGCGGATGTGGCGACTAGGGGCTTTTCACGGTAACTTCATTTGAAGCCTACTTGTGACAATAAGCGAATTTCATTTCATTTCATTTCATTTCCTGCATGATTGACCCTGAGCCAGTCATGTAGTCAGTGGAGCTCACCCCTTCAAGGGGCCACGCTACCACATCCCTCCCCCTTTAAGTACCTTGATACACTACCACATCTGTACACAAGTTAAAATTGTTAACGGGGGTAACCGAAGAAAAGGAGTCCATCAAAAAGACAATCGGCCTGGAGACCCCTGGTCCTCCCAGACCTCCGTAGCTCAGCCACAGGCTCGGCACTCTTTTGGGCAATTGAGCGGTCCACAGTGGATGATACCTTAGGCAGGATCACTTTAATGATGGACGAACTAGCCTCATTGACCTTGACAAAGGGTAATTAGGGATGGGCAATAAATGTCACGAATAACTGAATAAAATAAAACTCTTTGCGGCTTTCTCTTGGTATCTCACACAAGTTTCCTTCTCGTTGCCTTACCCAACCTGTTTGCTCTTTGTGTCTAGATTTCGGAGTCACACCTATTTTTCTCTCTGGAAACATGTACGATTTTTCTGAACCCTGTCTATCTCATCCTTGATGACCTCTTATTTGCCCTTCCACTAATTTACCTTCACTAACTGTTTCTATTTCACTTGCAATTCCACATCTCAGCTCTATTAAATTGGCCTTTCCGCAATTTGAAACTTTAATTGTGGAAAATCCTTCCCCTTTTCCACAACTATACTGTCTGTTAAAAAAAACATTTTATTAAAGTTTTCAAACAAACTTTTTCCATTTTACAAATCAACATAAAAATAGTACAGTAACTGATAAATAACATTATTTAAATAATATAGTGAACTAACAAAGTAACAAAAAATAGTGCTCCCCCCACCCACTTCCCTCCCCCCCCCCCCCCCCCCCCCCCTCTGGGCTGCTGCTGACGATCTATTTTTCCTTAACGTTCCGCGAGATAGTCAAGGAACGGTTGCCACCACCTGGAGAACCCCTGAGCTGATCCTCTCAGCACAAATTTTATTCGTTCTAGTTTTATGAACCCTGCCATATCGTTTATCCAGGCCTCCACGCCGGGGGGTTTCGCTTCCTTCCACATGAGTAAGATCCTTCGCCGGGCTATCAGGGACGCAAAGGCCAAAATATCGGCCTCTTTCACCTCCTGCACTCCCGGCTCTTCCGCTACCCCAAATATCGCTAACCCCCAGCCTGGCTTGACCCGGACCTTCACCACCTTTGAGATCACCTTTGCCACTCCCCTCCAGTACTCATCCAATGCCGGACACGACCAGAACATATGTGTGTGGTTCGCTGGGCTTCCCGAGCACCTCCCGCACCTGTCCTCCACTCCAAAGAACCTGCTCATTCTTGCTCCCATCATATGTGCTCTATGTAGAACCTTAAATTGAATCAGGCTAAGCCTGGCACACGAAGAGGAGGAGTTTACCCTGCTTAGGGCATCAGCCCACAGACCCTCCTCAATCTCGTCTCCCAGCTCTTCTTCCCATTTTCCTTTCAGCTCCTCTACCATCGCCTCCCCCTCGTCTCGTTCAGTGTTGGGGCCACAGCTGTTCTCTTGGTATATTAACGATCTAGATGACGGGACTGGGGGAATTCTGGCTAAGTTTGCCGATGATACAAAGATAGGTGGAGGGGCAGGTAGTATGGAGGAGGTGGGGAGGCTGCAGAAAGATTTAGACAGTTTAGGAGAGTGGTCCAAGAAATGGCTGATGAAATTCAACGTGGGCAAGTGCGAGGTCTTGCACTTTGGAAAAAAGAATAGAGGCATGGACTATTTTCTAAACGGCGACAAAATTCATAATGCTGAAGTGCAAAGGGACTTGGGAGTCCTAGTCCAGGATTCTCTAAAGGTAAACTTGCAGGTTGAGTCCGTAATTAAGAAAGCAAATGCAATGTTGTCATTCATCTCAAGAGGCTTGGAATATAAAAGCAGGGATGTACTTCTGAAGCTTTATAAAGCATTAGTTAGGCCCCATTTAGAATACTGTGAGCAATTTTGGGCCCCATACCTCAGGAAGGACATACTGGCACTGGAGCGGGTCCAGCGGAGATTCACACGGATGATCCCAGGAATGGTAGGCCTAACATACGATGAACGTCTGAGGATCCTGGGATTATATTCATGGGAGTTTATGAGGTTGAGGGGAGATCTAATAGAAACTTACAAGATAATGAATGGCTTAGATAGGGTGGATGTAGGGAAGTTGTTTCCATTAGCAGGGGAGACTAGGACCCGGGGGCACAGCCTTAGAATAAAAGGGAGTCACTTTAGAACAGAGATGAGGAGAAATTTCTTCAGCCAGAGAGTGGGGGGCCTGTGGAATTCATTGCCACAGAGGGCGGTGGAGGCCGGGACGTTGAGTGTCTTTAAGAGAGAAGTTGATAAATCCTTGATTTCTCGAGGAATTAAGGGCTATGGAGAGAGAGCGGGTAAATGGAGTTGAAATCAGCCATGATTGAATGGTGGAGTGGACCCGATGGGCCGAATGGCCTTACTTCCGCTCCTATGTCATATGGTCTTATGGTCTTATGGTCTCTCATCTCCTGATATATTTCGGACATTTTGCCCTCCCCGACCCATACCCCGGAAATCACTCTATCTTGGATCCCCTGTGACGGGAGCAGCGGAAATTCCCTCACCTGTTGCCTCGTAAACGCCCTCACTTGCATGTATCTGAAATTGTTCCCCGGGGGCAACTCATACTTTTCTTCCAGCGCTCCCAGGCTCGCGAACGTCCCGTCTATAAACAAATCTCTCAGTTTCCTAATTCCTGCTCGTTGCCAGCTCTGGCACCCTCCGTCCATCTTTCCTGGGACAAACCTGTGGTTGTTCCTGATCGGGACCACACCGAGGCACTCGTCATCCCCCTGTGTCGCCTCCACTGCCCCTAGATCCTTAAGGTTGCCACCACCACTGGGTTTGTGGTATACCTTTTCGGGGAGAGCGGCAGCGGCGCCGTCACCAGCGCCTTTAGGCTCGTTCCTTGACAGGACGCCACCTCCAGCCTCTTCCACGACGCCCCCTCTCCCTCCCTCATCCACTTACAAACCATTGGCGGCCCAGTAGTAGTCGTCCAGGCTCGGCAATGCCAGTCCCCCTCTGTCCCTGCTACGTTGCAGGAACCCCCTCCTTACCCTCGGGGTCTTCCCTGCCCACAGAAAACTCATAATGCTCCTGTCTATTTTCTTGAAAAGGGCCTTCGTGATCAGAATGGGGAGACATTGAAACACGAAAAGAAACCTCGGGAGAACAATCATTTTTACCGCCTGCACTCTGCCCGCCAGTGAGAGCGGCAGCATATCCCACCTCTTAAAATCCTCCTCCATCTGCTCCACCAGCCGCGTCAGATTAAGTCTGTGTAGAGTTCCCCAGCTCCTAGCTACCTGGATCCCCAAATATCGGAAGCTCCTTTCCACTCTCCTTAACGTCAGGGCATCTATTCCTCTTCCCTGGTCCCCGGGGTGTATTACAAAAAGCTCGCTCTTCCCCATATTTAGCCTGTATCCCGAAAAATCTCCAAACTCCCTCAATATCTGCATAACCTCTGTCATCCCCTCTACAGGGTCCGCAACATTTAGCAGTAGGTCATCTGCGTAGAGTGACACTCGATGTTCCTCTCCCCCTCTGACCACCCCCCTCCATTTCTTAGAGTCTCTCAACGCTATGGCCAGTGGTTCGACTGCCAATGCGAACAGTAATGGGGACAGGGGACACCCCTGCCTTGTTCCCCTGTGTAGCCGAAAATACTCCGACCTTTGCCGGTTTGTGACTACACTTGCCACTGGGGCCCCATATAGGAGTCTGACCCAACTAACAAACCCCTCCCCGAACCCAAACCTCCTCAACACCTCCCATAAATACTCCCACTCTACCCTATCGAATGCCTTCTCCGCATCCAACGTCACCACGATCTCTGCCTCCCCCTCCGCTGGGGGCATCATTATCACCCTCAGCAGCCGTCGAACGTTGACATTCAGTTGTCTCCCCTTTACAAACCCTGTCTGGTCTTCATGCACCACCCCCGGGACACAATCCTCTATCCTCACCGCCAGCACTTTTGCCAGCAGCTTGGCGTCTACATTTAGGAGTGAGATACCCCCACCTGGACCTCGCCATTGTCAACAGAGGGGCTGTTTAGCACAGGGCTAAATCGCTGGCTTTGAAAGCAGACCAAGGCAGGCCAGCAGCATTGTTCAATTCCCATAACAGCCTCCCCGAACAGGTGCCGGAATGTGGCGACTAGGGGCTTTTCACAGTAACTTCATTGAAGCCTACTTGTAACAATAAGCGATTTTCATTCATTTTCATTTCAGATAGGCCTATATGACACGCATTGCAGCGGATCTTTATCCCGCTTCAGGATTAGTGATATCGTCGCCTCCGACATTGTCGGGGGTAGTATCCCCCCTTCCCTGGCCTCGTTAAAGGTTCTCGCCAGCAGCGGGGCCAACAAGTCCACATATTTCCTGTAGAATTCCACCGGGAACCCATCTGGCCACCTCCTGCTCCTCCACCCTCGGGAACCTTAGTTGGTCCAGAAACTGTTGCATTCCCTCTTTTCCCTCCGGGGGTTGGGACTTATATAGCCTCTCATAGAAGGTCTTAAACATCTCATTTACCTTCCCTGCTCTCCGTTTCATCCCTAACTCCCCCAATGTCCCTCGCCGCTATCCTATTGCGCAGTTGGTGGGCCAGCAGCCGGCTCGCCTTTTCCCCATACTCATATCTCATCCCCTGTGTCTTCCTCCACTGTGCCTCTGCCTTTCCTGTGGTCAGCAGGTCAAACTCCGTCTGAAGTCTTCGCCTCTCTATATATAGTCCTTCGTCCGGGGCCTCCGCATATCTTTTATCCACCCTCAAAATCTCCCCCACTAATGTCTCCCTTTATTTGCCCTCTTGTTTCTCCTTGTGAGCTCTAATGGAGATCAACTCTCCCCTAACCACCGCCTTCAGCGCTTCTCATACTACCCCTACCTGGACCACGCCATCGTCATTGACCTCCAGGTACCTCTCAATACATCCCCGCACCCTTCCACAGACCCCCTCATCCGCCAATAGTCCCACATCCAGTCGCCAGAGTGGGCGCTGCTCCCTCTCCTCTCCTAATTCCAGATCCACCCAGTGCGGGGCATGATCCGAAACGGCTATGGCCGAGTACTCCGTTCCTGCCACCTTCGAGATCAGTGCCCTACTTAGAACAAAGAAATCTATCCGGGAGTATACCTTGTGGACATGGGAGAAAAAGGAGAACTCTTTGGCCAATGGCCTAGCAAATCTCCACGGATCCACTCCCCCCATTTGTTCCATGAACCCCCTAAGCATCTTGGCCGCTGCCAGCCTTCTTCCGGTCCTGGATCTAGACCGTTCTAACCCTGGATCCAGCACAGTATTGAAGTTCCCCCCATTACCAGGCTTCCCACCTCCAGGTCCGGGATACGTCCCAGCATCTGCTTCATAAATCCCGCGTCATCCCAGTTCGGGGCATATACATGTACCAGCACAACCTCCTTTCCCTGTAATCTACCACTCACCATCATGTATCTACCCCCGTTATCCACCACTATACTCCTAGCCTTGAACGACACCCGTTTCCGCACCAATATCGCCACCCCCCTATTTTCCGCGTCCAACCCTGAGTGGAACACCTGTCCCACCCATCCTTTCCTTAACCTAACCTGATCCGCCACCTTCAGATGCGTCTCCTGAAGCATGACTACGTTCGCCTTCAGTCTTTTTAAGTGCGCGAACACCCGGGCCCTCTTAAATGGCCCACTCAGGCTTCTCACATTCCACGCGATCAGCCGGATTGGGGGGGCCAGCCGCCCCCCCCCCCCGCCGACTAGCCATCCCCTATTCTGGGCCAGCCCCCCGTCCCGCGCACCCACCCATTCCCCAGGCGGCGCCTTCCCGTCCCGACCACCTATTCTCTTGCCAGCTCCCCCTTGCTCTCAGCAGCAGTAACCCAGTTAGTCCCCCCCCCCCCCCCCCCCCCCCCCCCCCGGCTAGATCCCCATCTAGCATGCTTACTCCCCCCATGATGCTTCTGAAAGTCAGCTAACTCTAATTGACCCCGGCTTCCCCCGTTCTCTCTTTGACCCCCCTGCGTGTGGAGCTCTCTTCCTTCCTGCGCCTATCTTCCTGCCATCATCTCCATAGCGCGGGGAAAAAAAAGCGCTTTCCTATCGGCCCCGCCCCCTATGGCGCAGCTCCCTCAGTCCCCATCCCCCTTCTCAGTCCCATTTTTCACCGGCGCCCACATTTCTCCGTGTCTCCCCATCTAGAGGAGAGAAATTCCCCGTCTTTCGTTTCAATACTATAAACCTCCCATTCCCCAATTTACACTTCTGTACCACAACCTCGTTGTTTCCCCCCAACTTCAGTCTCTCAGTTCCAGTCCAGTTTCTCTTCTTGGATGAAGGTCCATGCCTCATCCGCCCTTTCAAAGTAGTAGTGCTTGCCCTGATGCGTGACCCACAATCACGCCGGCTGCAGCATCCCAAATTTTATTTTCTTCCTGTGAAGCACCGCCTTGGCCCGATTGAAGCTCGCCCTCTTTCTCGCCACCTCTGCGCTCCAGTCCTGATACACTCGTATCACCGCATTCTCCCACCTGCTACTCGGTACCTTCTTGGCCCAGCTCAAGACAGCCTCTCTGTCAGTGAAGCGGTGGAATCTCACCACTATCGCCCTTGGTAGTTCTCCAGCCTTTGGTCTTCTCACAAGGACCCGGTGAGCCCCTTCCACCTCCAGAAGGCCCGATGGGGCCTCAGCTCCCATTAGCGCATGGAGCATCGTGCTCACATAAACCCCAACGTCAGCTCCCTCCGTTCCTTCGGGGAGACCTAGAATCCGGAGGTTCTTCCTTCTCGAGCTGTTTTCCAGGACTTCCAGCCTTTCGATACATCTCTTATATAGCACCTCATGCATCTCCGTTTTTACCACCAAGCCCTGTATCTCATCCTCGTTTTCGGCTGCCTTTGCCTTCACTCCACGGAGCTCTATCGCCTGGGCCTTTTGTGTTTCCTTCAGTCCATCGATTGCCAATAACATCGGCGCCAGCACCTCCTTCTTTAGTTCCTCCACACACCGTCGGAGGAATTCCTGCTGGTCCGGGCCCCATGTCGCCTGGGCTCCATCCGTCGCCATCTTGCTTCTTCCTTCTCTTCTCTGCCGCTGCTCCAGAGGATCCTTCGCAATCTAGCCACTTCCACTGGTCTTTTCCATACACACCCGGGGGGGGGGCACCTTCCTTCGTCACCCCACACTGGGTTTGGTCTGAAAAAATTTCCGTTGGGGCTCCCGAAAAGAGCCCAAAAGTCCGTTAGAACGGGAGCTGCCGAAACATGCGGCTTAGCAGTGCATCACCGCACCCGGAAGTCAACTATACTGTCTTAACCACCAAAATGTTGCCTCATTGATATTCCTTCTACTTGCTCAGCTTCATTTCCGAAAACTGAAACTAGAACAGGAGTGTGACTGCTTTTCTTTGCGTTTCTGTTCAACCGATATCACCTCATTTTATGAATCTTTTAGCATATCATCTCTCCTTATGGCTGTGTTTTTTCCTTAAACAATACTGCAATCATCCCCTTGGTGGCCGGTTCAGCTCAGTTGGCTGGACAGCTAGAGTAAGGCCATCTGTGTGTGTTCAGCTCCTGTGCTAGCTGAGGTTATTCATGAAGGCCCCGCCTACTCAACCCTGTCCCTTGCCTGAGGTGTGATGATCCTCGGGTTAAATCACCACCAGCTAGCCCTCCCCCTCAAAGAGGAACATCCTATGGCCATGTGAAACTATGGTGACTTTACTTTACTCAATCCTCTTTTTTTTGAAATCACCCTCATCCCATCTGAAAACCCTGTAGCCAAGAATGTTGAACTGCCAAGGGCTACTCTTAACTTTATCCACAAGCACCTTAAAATGTACGGAATTACAGTCAAATTTCCAAAATGCTCCCCTACTGAAACTTCGGTCACCTGGCTGGGCTCATTCCCCAATATCAGGTCCACTAGTTGGACTATCTACATGTTGTTTGAAGAAACCCTCCCGGATGCTCCTTACAAATTCTGCCCCATCCAAACCTCTAGCACAAAGTGAGTCCCTGTCAATATAGGGGGAGTTAAAAATCACCTACCACAACAACCCTGTTGTTTTTCAATCTTTCCCAAATCTGCCTACATATCTGCTCCTCTATCTCCTAATGGCTGTTGGGAAACCTGTAGTAAACCCCCAACATTGTGACTGCACCCTTCCTATTCCTGAGCTCTACCCATATTGCCTCACTGCATAAGCCCTCTGAGGTGTCCTCCCTCAGTACAGCGGTAACATTCTCCTTAACCAGTAATACATCTCCCTCAGCCCAGTTACATCCCACTCTATCCCACCTGAAGCATCTAAATCCTGGGACATTTAGCTGTGAGTCCTATATCTATCTCAATCAAGTGTCTAATAGCAACAACATCATAGTTCCAAGTACTAATCCAAGCTCTAAGTTCATCTGCCTTCCCAGTTATACTTCTCGCCTTGAAACAAATGCATTTCAGTCCACCAGTCCCGCTGTTTTCAGCAACTTCTCCCTGCGTGCTCTTTCTCTGAGTCTTACTGGCCTTAGTCTCTAGCTCCCCCTCAGTTACTTCACTTGCTGACCTACTGCCCTGGTTCCCACCCCCGCCACACTAGATTAAACCTTCACAAGTGACGCTAACAAACCTCCCGGCTAGTATATTTGTGCCCCTCCAGTTGAGGTGTAACCCATTCTTCTTATACAGGACCCACCTGCTCTGGAAGGGATCCCAATTATCTATATATCTGAAACCCTCCCTTCTCTACAAGCTCTTTAGCCAGGTGTTTAGCTGCACTATCTTCCCATTTCTAGCCTCACTGGCATGTGATACAGAGAGTAATCCTGAGATTACAACCCTAGAGGTCCTGTTATTTAACATACTACCTAACTCCCTGAACTCCTCCTGCAGGACTACGTCATTATTCTTACCTATGTCATTTGTACCAATGTGTACCACGACCTCCGGCTGTTCACCCTCCCCCTTCAGAATGCCCCGTGCCCATTCAGAGACATCCTCGACACTAGCACCAGGGAGGTAACATAGCATCCTGGAGTCTCTTTCATGGCAACAGAAGCATCTATTTGTATCCCTGACTCTAGAATCCCCAATAACTACTGCTCTTCTGCACTTTGACCCTCCCTGCTGAACAACAGGTCCAGATGTTCTGGCACCATTCTGGCTGCTGCTGTCGTTTTCCCCTGATAGGCCATACCCCCACAACAGTATCAAAATAGGTATACTTGTTAGAGAGGGGTCAGCCACATGGGATTCTTGCGCTGATTGCCTGCCCCTCTTAGCGGTCACCCATCTATCTGCCTGCACCTTGGGTGTGACCACATCTCTAAATCACCTGTCTTTAATGTTTTGGGCAGAATGGTAGCACAAGTGGCTAGCTCTGTGGCTTCACAGCGCCATGGTCCCAGGTTCGATTCCCTGCTGGGTCAGTGTCTGTGCGGAGTCTGCACCTTCTCCCTGTGTCTGCGTGGGTTTCCCCCGGGTGCACCAGTTTCCTCCCACTGTCCAAAGACGTGCAGGTTAGGTGGATTGGCCATGCTAAATTGCCCTTAGTGTCCAAAAAGGTTAGGAGGGGTTATTGGGTTACTGGGATAGGGTGGAAGTGAGGGCTTAAGTGGGTCGGTGCAGACTCGACGGGCCGAATGGCCCCCTTCTGCACTGTATGTTCTATGTTTTCCGCCACCTGCATGCTCCTGAATGCATCCAATTGCTGTTCCAACCAATCCATGCAGTCTGTAAGGAGCTGCAATTGGGTACACTTCTTACAGATTTAGCTGAACGAAATGCTTGAAGCATCACCGATTTCCCACATCTCACAGGTGAAGTACTTTCTCCATCTTCTCAGAAATCACCTTGCATTCACTTATTCCTGTTGAAAGCTGTTTGTGTTAAACAAAGTAATTATTTACTCTTTACTCAACCGTGAACAACTATGAAACAGAACACCCAGAGGCGTTGTTCATCGTGGCCCGGGACTTCAACAAGGGCCAACCTCAAGAGTGTACTGCCAGATTTCCACCAAACATCTCCTGCTCCACCAGGTGCCCCAACATCCTTGGCCACTGCTACTCTAACATCAAGAATGCCTACCGATCCATCCCCCGACCGCATTTTGAAAAATCGTTCCATAAGACGGTGTTCCTTCTCCCTACATATAAGCAGAAATGTAAGTGGGAGAATCTGGTTAAGAAGGTCATGCAAAACTGCTCCGAGGCAACGGAAGAGCTCCTACGTGACTGCTTGGAGTCAGTGGACTGGTCCATATTCAAGAACTCAGCGGCCAACCTCGACGAGTATCCCACAACCGTCACAGACTTCATCAGTAAGTGTGTCAAAAACACGTGCCACAGAAGGTAGTACATGAGTTCCCCAACCCTAAATATGGTTTAACTGGGAGATCTACTCCTACTGAAGTCCAGGCCATACTGACCTATACAAGTAAACTAGGTACGGCCATCAGGGATGCCAAGAGACAATACCAGACTAAGCTGGAGTCCCAGACTAATGACACAGACTCTTGTTGGATGTGGCATGGCTTAAACAATATAAGGGGCTACTAAACAAAGCCGAGTAGAATCTCCGGCAACAGAGCACCCCGCCCCAATAATCTCAATGCATTCTATGCTCGTTTCGAGCAGGAAGCTAACAAAACATTGTCAACTGCCCCAACAGACTCGGACAAGCCCATACCTACTGTCACAGCTTCTGAAGTCAGACTGGCCTTCTTGAATATGAACCCACAGAAAGCAACAGGTTCTGACGGAGTCCCTGGTTGTGCACTCAGATCCTGTGCGGACCAACTGGTGGGTGTATTTGCAGACATCTTCAACTTCTCCCTACTCCGTTCTGAGGTTCCCAGCTGCTTCAAGACGTCCACTATCATTCCGGTGTCAAAGAAGAACCAGGCAATGTGCCTAAACGATTACGTAATAATCTTTATTATAATATAATCTTTATTATTGTCACAAGACGGCTTACATTAACACTGCAATGAAGTTACTGTGAAAGTCCCCTAGTCACCACACTCCGCCATAATCCCAGGCAAGTTCAAATCAAAACTCCAAAACCTAGGACTCGGCTCCTCCCACTGCAACTGGATCCTCGACTTCCTGGCCCATAGACCACAATCAGTAAGAATAAACGACACCTCCACCACGATAGTCCTCAAGACCGGGGCCCTGCAAGACTGCGTACTTAGCCCCCCCACTACACTCCCTATACACACACACGACTGTGTGGCATAATTTGGCTCCAACTCCATCTACAAGTTTGCTGATGACACGACCGTAGTGGGTCGGATCTCAAACAACGATGAGTCAGATTATAGGATAGAGGAGATAGAGAACCTAGCAGCATGGTGCAATGACAACAATCTCTCCCTCAATGTCAGCAAAAAAGCTGGTCATAAGCTTCAGGAAACGAAGTGTCATACACACCCCTATCAATGGGGCCGAGGTGGAGATGGTTGACAGCTTCAAATTCCTAGGTGTGCACATCACCAACAATCTGTCCTGGTCCGCCCACATCGACGTTATGACCAAGAAAGCACAACAGTGCCTATACTTCCTCAGGAAATTCGGCATGTCCACATTGACACTTACCAATTTTTACAGATGCATCCTATCTGGTGGCATCACAGCCTGGTATGGCAACTGTTCGGCCCAAGACCATAAGAAACTACAGAGAGTCGCAAACACTGCCCAGCCCATCATGCGAACCCATCTTCCATCCATTGACTCTGTCTACACCTCCCGCTGCCTTGGGAAAGCAGGCAGCATAATCAAAGACCCCTCCCCCTGGGTTATTCTCTCTTCGAACCTCTTCCATCGGACAGAAGATGTAAAAGCTGAGAACACGCACCAACAGATTCAAAAACAATTTCTTCCCCACTGTTAGCAGATTCCTGAATGATCCTCTTAAGGACTTAATTGATCTCTCTACACATCCTCTCTGCTGAGTAGCAGTATATTCTCCCGATGACTATGTCTATGTATTGACATTGTGTATTTATCGTAAGTCCTATGTTTCTCATGTATGGAACGAACTGCCTGGACAGTATGCAGACAATACTTTTCACTGTGCCTCAGTACACGGGACAATAAATCTAAATCCAATTTGTTCACTCATTGAGCTTTTCCTCTGTACTTGCTCACGTAACCCATTACATGCTTTTGGGATTTGGAATGCCGATGTGGATACTGGACTTCTCTGGCCCAGGAGCATCTTCTAATTTCATGCCACTTGTCCCTCCCTCTGGCTTTTTGTCTCTTCATCCATCTAATGCTGTTTAGGATTCTAATGAGTTGGCCAGCCTCCCAGTTGTCAAATGATGAAAATTCAAACCACTAAACTGTCTTTAATTTTATAATGTTGTCCGTTAAGATGCCAGAAAAATTGACTGCTCTGGAATTAGAAAGGATACCTCGGCTCAATGGGATGCGTTTGCAGTTAAGGTGCATGGTTGGATGTGAGATGAGGCAGGTAGACAATACTGAGCAGTGTAGACAAGTTGACCTGAGAGAATTGGCTGCTACAAAAGAACTAAATATTACAGGAAGGAGAGTATTTTCCTTACAGTGCAGAAGGAGGTCATTCGGCCTATCGACTGCACTGGCTGTCTGAAAGAGCACTCTATCTAGTCCCACCAAATGATCACCTTTGAAATTCTGCCATGGCAGGAGATTGAGGATATGAATCTTTGAAAGTTCCTGAAGGTTGTGAATGTGTCGATTAACAGGCATTTTGAATAAAGAATATAGAGCTCTGTTCTACAGGCCTGAGAATAGGCAGTGCTAACCACAGTGGTACAATGATTAGCACTGCAGCCTCACACCGCCAGAGACCAGGGTTCGATTCCAGCCAAGGGTGAATGTCTGTATGGAATTTGTAGGTTCTCCCCATATCTGTGTGGGTTTCTTCCGAGTACTCTGGTTTCCTCCCACAGTCCAAATTTGTGCAGGTTAGGTGGATTGGCCATGCTAAATTGCTCCTTGGTGTCAAGGTGTGCAAGTAAGGTGGATTGATCATGATCAATATGTGGGGTTTTGGGAATAGGGCGAGGGAGTGGGCCTAGGTAGGGTGCTCTTTTGGAGGGTTGGTGCAGATTCAATGGGCCAAATGGCCTCCTTCTGTATTATAGGGATTTTATGAATCGTCATACCAGTAACAGACACAATAAAGGCTGATATGAACCTTTCTTGATGGAAAAACATAGGGTTGAAGACCAACCCCCAATGCAATAACATAACGATCTACAGAATGTAAGGTATTCTGAATGTGTATTTTTTTCCTTTATTGATTCTTTTAGATGATATGGGCATTACCGACAAGGCCGGCATTTAATGTCCATCCCTAATTGCCCTTGAACTGAGTGGCTTGCCATGCCATTTTAGAGGGAAACGAATTATGGAAAATTCTTAATCATTCATATATTATTGGAACTGTCATCACCTTTAAATGGTAAAAGCAAGAGAAATATTTACTCTTTGGGCGCAGAGGGAGCGCACGGCTCTCACAGTCAGTGTTGTGTTCAATCAGCACGCAACTCACTTCACTTCCCCTTGCTTTACATGCGAATCACTTCAGTCAGAAAAGAAACACACGGGTGGAGATCAGCAGAATGTGGCAACCCTGCGCATGGTCAACAGTCAACAAAATGTCTCATGGGCCGCACTCAGAACCCAGTTGGGCCGCATGTGGCCCCAGGACGCAGGTTGCCCACCACTAATTTACACGCTCATTGATTTGGACCACATTCAATTTACATCCCCTCCATTTAGACCTGCTCGATTTAAACCTTGCTTGATTTACGTCCTTCATTTTACATGATGCCCAATGGAATTGTACAAAGTATTGAGCAGGGTGTAAATAAAGCTTCACTTCCCAAACCCGTAGCATTCTTGTCACACAGTTAGCTTGAATTAGGGTTCATGAAACTATTGTGGGGGCAGTTTGCAAACGTTGACACTTATTTCATTTATACATTGTAAAGCAAATCTTTAAACCAAATAGGCTCCATTGTTTCAATGATAAGTGGGTAAACTTTCGTTGGCATTGACTCAACTTTGTGGTTTATTATTCAATTTCCCGAGAACAATCTGGAGAAGTGCCTTGTTCCCTGCTCTGCATTCATTGTGATTGTATGTAAGATAAAACCTTAACTGATAAAACCGGTTTCAATCAACACACTGTGGGTTGGATTCTCTGGTCTCCCAGCCGCGAGTTTCTCGGCAGCACGCAATTCGCTGGTAGCGGGATTCTCTTTTCACACAGCTTGTCAATGGGATTACCCATGAAAGCCACCCCACGCTGTCCAGAAACCTATGGGCAAGGATGCGCCCGCCAGTGGGAAAAGAGAATCCCAATTATTGGAGAATTCTGGCCCATCTCCTTAGTTCCACAATCTGGGCTAACTTTACGCATCCTGTGAAATCTTTTAAAAAATATATATTTATTAAAGTTTTTTAACACAATTTTTCTCCCTTACAAACAATAACCCCCCACTCGTAACAAAAAAAAAGAGAAATCGCGCAGAGCAAGATATATACATGGCAAAATGATATATTTACACAGCTTTGTACACTGGCCCTCACCCGTACGTGCCAGTTTCCCCAACCCTTCATGTTATCTCTTGTTCATCCACCCTCCCAGGCAGTCCCCCTTTTGCATCCTGTGAAATCTGATGGCCAGAAGCCATGTTGTAAATGCACTCATTAAATTGTAACACAATAGTGAAACGGTGACTAATTCACCAAGGCAATGGAATCCCTATAAATCTCTCAGCAGGTAGACAAAATCATCCTCTGCAGTTTTACTTGCCAAATATTAAATTGAACTGCTGATGGGTCCTTTAATTCCATAAATCACTTCCCCAGCAGCTACACAAGGGCTCACCAGAGTATTACTTTACAGTATAAATGGCAGTGACACAAGCAGGGTTAATTCAGGAAATTTGTGATCATCATTGAGTTTAATGGAAGCAGGGCTGTGATTATTAACTTTGCACTGTTTCAGCTGAGGGTATGGCAGGTGGGTGGTGTAGCTAAGTGTGCAGGTTAAATGCGCTCTATTTTCCGCTTTATTTTGCACTGTAAAGTGAGTCCTACGCTGTAGACATTACAATTGCGGGAGCCTTCAGGAAATGATATATGTGTCACGATGCTTGCTTCATGTCTGTGTGGTGGCGGCTTGTGCTCAGGACTGAATGTTGCACTCAGGGGGCCATTATGAATAGAACAGATATCAGAGCGTGAAAGCACTAATACTCATTTATTTGCATCCCTGAAGTGGAAATGAAGCAACAGATTAGGTTGGAGTGATCAGAAGAGGTTCAGTGGAGTGTTATGTGATAGAAAATATCGCTGACGCTGAAAAGTGTGAAGGAAATACATAAATAAACAGTAGAATTTATATGTATCCAGGACATAATACTTCAGAATCGAGAAAGTGTCACATGTTCATGGACACCCAGAAGCCTTAAAGCATATACATGGCCAGCACTTGCTGACAGCTCTGGTTTCAGCAGGTATTCTCTCGCATAAAGTAACATCAGGGCCTTTCAAATTCTTTTCACACAAATTAAAGATAAGGAAAAAGCTCTAAATTATTTTTTCAAAGGAACTATAGAAGCATTTACGATGTATTATCTCTCCTCATCGATTCAGAAGACACTCTTAGAACTTAGCTCAGCAAATTAGAAAACCTGACTTCAAAAATCGATATGCCTCTATTAAAAGTTTGAAATCTTTTATGAAAGCAGAAACAATTGGAGGTCGACAGGAAGGATATTAAGAATATATTTAACAACATGATATCAGGTTTACAGTGTGGATAATAAAACCATTTTAACAATTAAATAACAGTGAATAATCACAGTGTCAGGTACCTGGGCTCAATTCCAGCCTTGGGTAACTGTGTGAAGTTTCTACGTTTTCCCTGTGTCTGCGTGAGTTTCCTCTGGGTACTCCAGTGTCCTCCCTCAGTCCAAAGATGTCCAGAGTAGATGGATTGGCTCTGATATAAATTGTCCCTTAGTGTCCAAGGATATGTAGGTTAGGTGGGGTTACAGGGATAGGACAGGGGGTTGTCTAGGTGGGGTGCTCTTTCAGAAGGTAGGTATAGACTCTGTAGTGATATCATGCTCGTGTTTTAATTCACCGACTGCCACTGGGGGTCTCATTAGTATATAAGTGAATGTTAGAGTCAGGTGACCTCAGACTGACTAGGGAGCTGGGAGAGATGTTGTTGGGCGTGTTCATACTGTTATTCATCTGTTGTTTTGTATATATTTGACCCACAGTTAATGTTAATAAATCATTTATAGCTTTAGCTACAGGTGTTCTTGTAGTACAAATCAGACTATCCGACAAGAACATTACAGACTCGATGGGCCAAATGGCCTCCTTCTGGACTGTGATTCTATGATCAAAGAAAACGAGTTAAACAAAGAGGCGAAACCCGTTGCTGCTAAAGAATGATGCAATCTGGTTTAAAGTTTTCTTTCCAGAAAATCAAAAATATTAGAGAAGGGGACAGGCAATCCCCTTAATATTTATCCACATAGGAATTCAGCTAAAACATCACTTTGAATACTGATTGGTATTCTTAAATTAATATTAGCTGTGACATTGCATTTTTAAAGTTTTATTGGATTCTGTATTAGAACGAAGATTTTTCTTTTATCTTTTAAAGTAATTAATGTTGCGATGTATTTATTCACTTTCAAGTGTATTTCATGTTAATTAGTCTTGTAACAAACTTGGAAATAAGTCAGTAAAATATAATGGGCTAGATTCTCCATCTGCCGACGTCGGTAACGGGTTCCACGATATGGTGAAAAATCACGGTATCGGGATCGGTGCCGGGCGTTGGCGGGCACCCATCCAAACCCGATGCTCCGACCCCTCGCAGGACACAGCGAGTCCCATGACCTGGAGAATGTAAATAAATTCAAATTGGTCTTATTGACCTATTTGCATCCATTTAGCGGACCCGGCACCCCATACTCCGGCTTTCCGTGAATGTCCGGTCCCCGGAGCGGGGAATAACGTGGGCACTGATCACGTCTGGTCTCTACGAGCATGGCCCTGGTGTGGGAGGACCTCGCGGTGGGCCAAGGGGCAAGCCCCTTTGTGCAATTGTCCCCAGAGTCCATCTGAGGGTCGCCTCCAGCCTCCCCCCCCCACACACAATGCACCACCTGCCTACCCTTCCTCCACCAGAACCCCCTCCCCGCCCCCACAGCCTTCAGAGGCCCCGTGAAAAGGGAGACGCCCCCAAGGATCCCATGAGTAGTGAGACCCCCCCTGGCACCCCTAAATGGAAGGAACCTATCACAGAGACCCCCTAACCAAATGGACCCACACAGAGACTCCCTGGCTGAGGGATCCCTACCCACAGATCACCCCCCCCCCCCCCCCCCCCCACAGATTGCCTCCTAAAAGAGAGACCCTGTCTGGAAGCTGGAGAGGAGTCCAGACAGGGGCAGTGAAAAAGATTACAGCTGTGACATTTGCCTGGAGGGTCCACATGTCCATTCCTCGAAGGACAACAGCTGTGACCAGTGTTTCAGCCCCGCAGATCCAACAGCTGCAAGTCATTCATAACTCTCTAGTAGTGGGCAATGATTGACTAGCTCCCACAAACCAGTTGCAGCCTTGATTATTTCATTTCCCTTCATGGATCAGTTACTGTAAATGGTCAAACTCCAATGTTTACAAACATTGACCACAGCAAAGAGAGGCAAATACATTGCAATCACACGCTTAACCCAACCTAACCTTTTGGACACTAAGGGGCAATTTAGCATGGCTAATTCACCTAACCTGCACATCTTTGGACTGTGGGAGGAAACCGGAGCACCCGGAGGAAACCCATGCAGACACAGGGAGAAAGTGCAAATTCTATGCAGACAGTCACCCAAGGCAGAAGTTGAACCCAGGTCCCAGGTGCTGTTAGCCGTCAGTGCAAATCATGTGCCACCATGCCATTTCACTACTTAGAATCACTGATCCATGAAAGGAGATGAATGTCACAGAGGCCCTAGAGGCCCATTATCCATTTCGATGTGGAACCAGCCCACCTGGATGGCCAGGCAGCTGGGTTCGCCGCTACCACCGGGATGCCCCGGATCCAGGGGGCGATTGACGGGGTGAATTCACCCTACAGGCACCAACGGATAACAGGCCGCTCTACACAATATAATAAAAATCTTTATTGCCGCAATAGACTTACATTACCACTGCAATGAAGTTACTGTGAAAAGCCCCTAATCGCCACATTCCGGCGCCTGTTCGGGTACACAGAGGGAGAATTCAGAATGTCCAAATTACCTAATAACATGTCTTTCGGGACTTGTGGGAGGAAACCAGAGCACCCGGAGGAAACCCACGCAGACATGGGGAGAACGTGCAGACTCCACACAGACAGTGACCCAAGCCGGGACTTGAACCTGGGACACTGGCGCTGTGAAGCCATAGTGCTAACCTCTATGCTACCGTGCTGCCCACAAACCGTAAGGGGTTCCACTCAATGAACATTGGGCTAGTCTGTGACCACCGGCTGCACATCGTACACGTCTGTGCCCGATACCGGGGCAGTGTGCATGATGCCTTCATCCTGGCACACTCAATGATTCCTGACATGTTCGAGGGCCCTCCCCCCCACCCCGGCTGAGGCGTTGGCTCCTGGGTGACAGGGGATGCCTTCTGTGGCCATGGTTGATGACACCTATCCCGAGGCCACAGACCGATGTGGCGACCCGCAACAACGACACCCATACACCGACCAGAAGTGTGATCGAGCATCCCGCAGATGTGGTTCTGCTGCCTGGACCACTCTGGAGGGGCTCTCCAGTATGATAGTGAGAGGATCGCCCGCATCATCGCGCAATAGAGGGGCAATGTACTGGAGGAGGAGCATGAGGAGGAAGGGCAGACCGCGTCCGACGAAGAGGATGAGGGGATGGGGGAGGATGGACAGGACACGAGGCCCAGGCAGATACGGGAGGCCACATAATGTATGCACTAGGGCCAACGCGCATGAGACACTCTGATTGCCTCCAGGTTCACTGACTTGGAGGGGGGGGTTTGCTGGCCAGGCGCATGGACACCACATTTCAACCCCACATCCCATCACTTCCCACCCCGCCAACCCCATTGCCTGCACCGCCTCCGCGATGCATACCTGCAGCACTACAGGGTGGGGCCCTGGGTTGGCAGTAACAGCGTGTCTGGTCCATGAGATGGAAGGTGATGACAACTCGCTCTGCGATGAGCCCTGGTGTGCCCCATCGTATGACAACATCTGACTCATGCCCATGGTTGCACCGTCCACCTGGGTGATCCCTGCATGTGAGCTGACCATTCCAATGCACGGTTGCACCAAATCCCTGGGGTGGCAGTGGTGGGGACGGTCAGGTGGGGGGGGAGGGGGGGGCGAGGTTGGTTGGGAGCACGGGCCATTAACAGGGCCTGCAATATTCCCCTGCCATACCCAACCCCCTGCCCCCGGCCAGACCAGACCAGCCCACCCTTCAGACCCAACAGACAGAGCACTGAGGCACATTTCAATGGTGATAACAGGTGTTTGAAAAACTATTTACAGATCTGTGCCCTAGCCTCTATGACTAAATTGTGCCCTGCACCCATGCCAACGTAGCTGGTATCTAACTTTCTAGCCTTACAGACCCTAACGCGACGTCTAGGTGGATCCCCATATAGTACAGCAGGAGTGGAGGTGGCTTGGTGTGACTCCCGACCTGGCGCGTTCTGGTGTGACTTGGCCTGGATGGTGTGGTGCCGCCTTGTTCTGCCCGCTGCATACCAGATGCGGCAGGGACAGGTGGGGGGGAACTCCGAGTGCCAACTCCCTCAGGGTCTGCGCCACGCCGACCAACGCCTGGGCAATGCAGCAGATGTTTCCAGCCATGGCCGGCTGTGACTGCGCCACACTCAAAAGCGCTGCTGCAATGTCCAGGTGGCTCTGACGCATGGCTACCTGTGAGAGGGCAGCCCTGTCCCGGGCCTCGGACAGCACCTGTACAGAATGCCCCAGGCCTTGGACATGCTGATCCGAAGCCAAAATTTTCGCCCCCAAAGCCTCCACCACGGACGTCACCCAAGCGATGTTGACCTGGGTGGCACACATGGTCGGCACCACCCCCTGCTCCTGCACGCTGTTGGAATCCTCCACCTGCGCCTGTAGATGCTGGATGCTCGCCAACATCCCCTCATGTACTCCCTGGCTCTCTGACTGCATCTACACTGTGGTTAGGACTGGATGTTCCAGATGCCCGCGATCCGTCTGGATGGCAGCTAATTCCTGGGGTCGGCCTGCCCTCCAACCGTCCGGTTCCTCCTATCTCCACCTGCTGTACCGGATCAGCTGTGTGGTGGCCACCAGATAGTGTCCCAACAGCCTCTTCACTCAAGTGCCCAACTGAGGTGAGTGTCTCTGGGATGGTGGACAGTGTTGGAGACAGCTGTGATGAGAATTCACTGTCAACCTCCGACCCGAGCTCCAGGGTGTCCTGAGTTTCGGGTGGAGGGCTGGTGTCCGAGCTGCTTTCCTCGTCGTTGATCGGCTGACCTGGGGTTTCCGGCTCTGGCACTGGCTGTGGGCAAGGTCCACCATAAGGACCGGCCCCATCTCTGGTGGGTGCTGCAAGACACAAAACAACATGCATGATTAGACCGCGGGTCGGGGGGGAGTGGGGGTTAGTCCAGGTGGTGGGGCGGGGGAGGGGGAGTGGGTTGGTGGTGGAGGGTGAAGGTGGTGTGGGGTGAGGAAGTGGGTAGGGGGTATAAACGCACATGTCAAGGGGAACTGTAACTCATTGGGATCTCACCTCCTCGCCCATGACCGCACTCCACCCCGGCGGCCTCCCTTTCCTCTGGGCCGCCAGCCACGTCCAGTGCCCCATGGTGAGGGGCCGCAGGTCTGGTGGTCCCCATGTGGTCTTCTCCCACTCCAGGCGGTTGAGCGTGGCCTTCTCCTGTGCTGGAGGAGTTGGGGGGACGGGGACGGGGACATACATACAACAACGCTGTTAGGCGGTCCGACGCATGTAGCCCGGCGTTGGGTAGCTGGTAGCCTCAGTGGTCGGGGCATCCGGCCATGGCAGCTGATGTGGGTGCTGGCACATGGGGGGGAGGGGCCAGGGTACGGGTGTGTGGGGGCGGCGGGGTTAGTGCCAGGGGCACAGTGCTGTCAACTCGCCCAGGCCGCCCTGAGAAGGTCGTGAAGGTTTCTGTGGCACTGCATGCCCGTCCGGGCAGTGTTGTCCACAGCACTGACCGCCCCTGCCACCTGCGCCCAGGCACGGTGGACGGAGGCACCTGGCAGCTTCCTTCCCGGGCCGGTGTAAAGGGTCAACCGCCTCTATGGCTCTGGGCAGCACGGTGGCTAGCACCGCTGCTTCACAGCATCAGGGACCCGGGTACAATTTCGGCCTTGGGTGACTGTGTGGAGTTTGCACTTTCTCTCCTTCCAGCCATCCTGTTGGTTGGGATGGTGTGTGTGGGAGGATGGATCGTTTAAGTGCGGCTGTGGCTTGTCAGGCTTGAATGTCAATCACGGACCCGGTGACTCCGGCACCATTTTTCATTCAAACTGACTGTGTTCCACGTGGCACCGGTGCTAGCCCATTAGTGGTAGCGGAATCGGTGCAGCTGTGGCGCCAATTTTTCTGTCGTGAAGGTCCGCGGATTCTCCGTTAATGTCAACTTGGCTCAGGAACGGAGAATCCAGCCCATGGTCTCCCAAATGCAGAATCAACCTCAATGTCTCTTTGTGATCTTCTGCATGCAATATCAGAACCCACCTCTTGTATTTTCTGAAATTGTAAATGATTTTATAATAGAGACCTCGGACCCTTATAATGTTGGGAAGTTATAACTTGGCCACCAATTTATTCAGCCAGCTTTAGCTGAGCAGTCAGGTTTTCACTCAGCCAGGAAAATGTAAAATCTCAGAATAGTTGCTTTCCTTGTGGGAGCTTGGTGCATTTTATCAGACTCAAAAGTGAGTGTCTATGTGAAGTAGCTGCCTTGAACTCAGGTGAGGGTGATTGTGGAGGGAATGTCCCCGATCTAGGATAGTGTGTATTTGGGGCTAGAATTATAATCCACTTCAAAGGAAGAACCTATAAGACAATTGTGAGACCTGCCCTACAGAAACATGGGTAACACCAAGAGGAGAGTAACAATGGCCACAATAAAGTAGCCGCCCTAGCGACAGGTGCAAATCCCATAATGGCCGCTATAGCTGGCGAGAGGACGAAAATGGGATTTGTGCCGCCGAGATTTCAGTTTGGGGATATTCCCCACTTCCTTCACATGATGCAGTTAGGTTCACACCCGGGGGGGTGGGGGTGGGGGGCCTGAGCAGATTAGCATGTATTAGCATTGATTATCATCTAATTAGCAGGCTTGACACCGCTACTTCTGCCCTCAACATATCTTCCGACAAATTGACATGACGTCATGCTGGTGCAAATCACTACTGGTTTTCAGAAATGAAAAACGGTCGTGATGACTATGCCAGGTGTGCAAAGGTAAGTGTTGCCTCTGGGTGGTTAGGGATATACCCTGGCATTGCCCGTGGTGCTGCACCCAGCACTGCCAATCTGACAATGGCCCTGAAGTGTCGGCCTGCCAGTACCCTGGCCAGGGTGGAACTGCCCCAGACAGGTCCTCTGGGGACCCCTCTGAGGGTGTTCCCCTTATACGTAATTGGGGATGGAGTGCACCGATGCTCTAGGGGGAAAGGGTTGCCCTATGCCTTCGGGGATTGGAGAGTGCTTCGATGCCTTTGGAGTAAGGGTAACCCCAATGCTTGTTGGGGGGGCGTGTACCCTGATGCTTATGAGTGAGGCGGCCACCCCAATGCTTGTGATGTGGTCTGTCATTTACGTGGGGGTGTGGGGGGATTTATTTTATGCGTGGTCGGGGCACCCTTTAAGGATGGCGCCCTCATCTCTGTGGAGCCGCCCTTGCAGATTCTAACAGGCCCCGGCCCGTCAGAGTGACAGTGGAAATGATGCCCCCAGATACTCTGTGCACAGAGTGAAAACCTGACTGCTGAGCTAAAGAGATACATATCGGCTTGAAGTCTGAAACTGACAAATTTTGGGAAGGTGCCGCTCAATGACTGGATGCCAATGAGGTACAAACACTGAGATGGCTGTGCAAAGTGACAGGAAACGATAAAAATCAGGAATCTGCGCATCAGGTGGTCAGCGGAGATTGTGGAAGGATGGAAGAAAGAATTTAAAAAGTGATTGAATTTGATGGTCAAATGTTGCAGCGAGAGTGAAAAATGTGGTGAGACGATTGATGGTGATGGGACAGCCAGGAAGAGGACAAGAGGAATGCCTAAGACCAGATGGGAAGATGGGTGATCTTAGAACATAGAACATACAGTACAGAAGGAGGCTATTCGGCCCATCGAGTCTGCACCGACCCACTTAAGCCCTCACTTCCACCCTATCCCCATAACCCAATAACCCCTCCTAACCTTTTTGGTCACTAAGGGCAATTTATCATGGCCAATCCACCTAACCCATCTAAATGCAATGGGATTGGACAAGGAATAAGTGACTGACAGGAGGAGATGGAGAGTGGTGATCAATCAACGTTGTGGTGACTTCAAATAAAATTGGAATATTTAATGTATTGCAAGGGTCCTTCTTGTTCCTTTTTGTTTATTACCTGTCTAATCTCTCATTTCCCCCCTTTCTTTTATTTTTGCTGTTACATTTTTAATCCATGGAATATTTATGGATATGTGTCCATTTTAATTCAAGCAGAAGAAAGCCATGGCTTGTACCTTTAATTCAAATGGAAGGATCCAGAAGGCTTAACTGATTTAAATTGCGGAGCGGCGCCAATGACAGAGATTGGCTGGGACTCAGTTTGATTGATTTGGCTGGTGGCCAATGAATTGCCCCAAAAGGCTATGCTCTGCCTGGTAACAGGTGGTGATTGGATATTATCCCTCTGGAATGTTTCTCAGAGTCACGAGGTTCCACTTTAGTTTCACTTTTGATTCTGGTTGCGGAGGTAAAAGATCCAGCTAACTCTCTCTCACCAACACAGGTGTTTCCTGAAAACAGGCAACAAAGGCAGGCAATGAATTGAGCGAAAAACTTGATGAAGCAGGGACTCAGTCTCATCAGGAAAGTTGTGAGTATAGGCGGCAAAATAAGGACTGTAATTCTCAAGCTCACTGTGGAGAAGGCTGCAGGAAGCCATCATCTGAAGCAAAGACTCCTTTTTGGGTAGAGGGTGGGGAGGCAAGTTACAGTAGGAGTTAGGTACTTATTAATAATTGACCAACTGTATCTGTTGCATATTGCACCATTAATCTTGTTATAAATAAACAGTAATTGCGTTTCAAATTACAAACCTGGTGACTGCAATTATTAGGCAGCCGAGGACCAAGGACATGGGGAATTTTTGTTAGCATTATAGGTTAATTCACCTGTGTCGTCACTCTGGGGTATGTGGGGCTGGTGTTGACCGTGCACTAGCCCAGGGTGTCTTCACAGTATGTACTATTATACATTTTCACAGTGTGTTGTTGTAAAGCACCTCTTTGGTGGCTTATGTTTCTTTTTTGTTGTAGTGATTACTTAAGGACAGTTAATTTGTTGTTAAAAGCTTGAAGCCACTGGCTGAGGTAAACCTGGTGTGTGCAGCAATCACGCGAGACCCAATGTCACAAAAGCACACACGGAAGAGCCTTTACTTGTACAGGAACAGAACATTCCCAAGTCTTTGGCACAGCATAATTTCTAAATGCTCACGTTACTTGAACATCCTAAAATGCATTAAGTCAATGAAGCTTTTTCTGAAGTACATTCACTGAATGGAAACACAGGAGCCAATTTATTCATGGCAAGAATCTCCCCCCAAAATTAAAATGAGATAAAATATCAATGTCGTAGAATCATTGAATGGGTAAAGCTCAGGAGGCCATTTTGGCCTATTGTATTCCTGTCAGCAGCTCAGCTAATCCACTCCGAAGCCAGTTTCCAGCCTTAACCCCATAGAACAGAGACCACACAACTCTCACTCCTGTAGAACAAAGGCCACCCAGCTATTACCCCACTTTATAATAAGGACAACCCAGACCTCACCCCCTGAATAAAACAGAGACCACCGAGCCCTCACCCTCATAGGACAGTGTCCACCCAGCCCTCACCCTAATAAAAAATAGAAACACCCATCCCTCTAGCCACCTGGGATGGCCACTTCTATAATACAAAATGGATGTTTGCAAAGACTGTAGGGAACTATGGACAATGCTAAGAAAGCAGGCAGGCACAGAGCCTGTATGCATATTGGAACTGCAGCTCCCAGACGGGACTGAAACTCTAGGTCTATTAGCATATTGATGGCCCATCTCCGGGAACAAAGGAAAGACACTCAAGCAACCGATCTAGCTCCAGACCTCGGCGCCAGTTCCCCAAACCGAAAGCATAAACAAAGCAGGCCAACGGCCACCTAGGACACGTCCAGCCATCAGGGCACCCACCCCTTTATTGGTCAAGATCAATACGAGTGATCGAGATACGGCCCAATTGATTAGGGCCAAGTTCAAGGCCCGCCCAAAAGCGCGCGAAACCACTTCGGGTATAAGAAGAAGGGCCCGAGAGAGAATCGCTCTCGTGGACTCGGCTCTCAAAGCGGAGAGACCCGTCCAACAGCTGCACCAGAAGCAAGTAAGTCCAAGGTCAACGCTCGCTACCAGACGGACAACATTAGCTGTTCTCTTGTACCACTTTGAACCCAGCAGCCTCAGATCCAAACAACGGCCATTGTTCCTCTGACTGAGTGAGCACCCGATGCTAAGTATAGGCGTTAGCGTTAGAGATAGTTTAGTTTGTAGTACTTTGTGCATGTGTAGATCTTACTGTGTGTGTAAATAAATAGTATTGACTTTGAACTAACTAACTGGTGTATCGGCTCTTTGATCAGTATTCGGGTTTGAACCTTGTGGCGGTATCGAAAGATACCTGGCGACTCTAAAGCAAACGTAATTAGGATTTAGGAAGGCGACCAAATTGACCACCATATTTAGAACCAAATAAAGATAGCAACATTTACTGGCGACATCTGACGGGACTCGACCTAGAAGTGGCCTAGTCACTCCGAGAGAACCCAAATTTGAATTAGAATCCAATTGGAAACAAAAAAACCCACAAGTGTAAGACCAATACTGATCAAACCACCAAGATTCAGAACTGTGTTATTTGCATGCGTACTAACAGGGATATAAGGTAAACCTGAGAGATTTTGTTGCGTTAAACTGTCGGGAGTTTTGTAAGCCGGAAATTAGCGTAAGCCGTACCCGTGTTTACATTACCACTTTATCACCCTCTGTTCCAAATTCAGTAGAGAACCCAGAGATAGAGAGAAAAATGGCAATGAAGGCAATGGAACGCCTTATGAACCCCCAAGAATTCGAGGTCGCAGCGACCAGTAGAGTAGGACAGTGTCCCGTATGGGAAGAGGAGATCAGAAAATATCTCAAAGGGAAAGGATGGCCCCTTTGGAGCGAATTCTGCGCGAACGATGAAACAGGTCCCGGAAGTTTTGGGCATACTTGGTGGGAGAACCTGACACAGATCCATAGGAAGAGCTTCAGGAAAGCTCGCAAGCCGATGGCAATTGTGTCCTGCTTGGCACAATTGCGAGGCACAGAGGAGGTCGTTAGGATGCTCCATAGAGAGAATGAGGAGAGAGACAAGAGTAGCGAAGGAGATGTGAGTGGATATGAAAGAGAGAACAAAGAACTGAGAGAGCAGTTAGTGGTGAGGGACAAGGAGGTAGCTGATGCCAAGCGGGCACACCAATCTTGTCTCGCCCATTTGAGCAGCTTTCAGTCCCAATATGACAAAGCCTACCAAGACACGCAATGCACGGTGTTGGGAAGTCAGGAAAAAGAACAACAGGTTGAGCAGTTACAGAAACAGTGTAACGACTTAAAAGCAGCCCTACGAGCGCTCCACACTTCCACAACGGAACAAAGGCAGAGCTTGGTAGATCTCGCAAAGTGCCGGAAGCAAATTGCAGAATTGCAATCTCTGCTCTCTGTTCAGAATGGGTTTCAGAGCACGTTTGGACCCCAATTAGACCAAGAAAACGGCCCTGACTGGCAGGAGTTAAATGAGACTGCCCAGAAATATGTACATGAGGCATGTACACAGGAAGAAACCCAGAAACGAAAAGCACCCCAACCCCCGACTGCACAGGCAGAACACACCCCTTGAACCCTGTCACTACACAGCGCTGGGCCACAGCGGAAGGAAACCCAGATTTCCTGTTCACGACCCCGTTAACCGTGACCCAATTACGGGACGTGTGTGATAAAATAACACCGTTCCTACCCACATCGGACGCCCACCAGTTCTTTGCAAGGGTAAAACAACAGGCGACCATGTACGGCCTGGATGAAAAGGAGCAAGTGAAGCTCACAGTTTTAAGCCTCGACCCTTCAGTCGTGGCAGCCTTTCCCGACCCACAAAATGTAGGAGGAGGCACCCTCCAAGAAATGCACACAGCGATCCTAGATGCGATCGGCTATAATAAAGGAGACCCCATAGAAGGCCTAAACAAGTGTAGGCAAAAGTAGACAGAGCACCCCCACAGCGTTTGCTGGACGCTTGTGGAAACATTTTACTGCAGTGTTTGGAGAGTTAGCCATTTGTCCCCAGATAATATTGCCAAATGGACCCGCATCCTCATGTCTCTCATGCAACAGAGGCAGAACAGAGAGCTTGCACAAATTACGACCCCTCAGACGAGGCCCACAACGAGAAATGGGTTTTGAAAAGATTGTCCCGCGTTTGGGAACAGTCCATCCAAGGTAAAACAGCTTATGGCAAAGCAGAGGAAGAGCAGGTAGATGCGAACATGTATCCAGTTAGGACGCACCAGAACCCCACATGGGTAAATGAAGGAAGAAACAGCCCACAGCAGACCAAATCCCAAGAGTGTTATAATTGCAGCCAATTAGGACACTATGCACGAGAATGCAATGTGCCCCAGAAGCAGCAGAGAAACCAGCAGACAGGCACCCTAAATAAGAATAGGGCAAAGCCAATCCACAGTGTTAGCGCCTGTTCTGAGAACGCAGATATGAATGGCACCGACCGACGGTGTTCGGGCTCCCCAACTTGGGTCTGCGACACCCTTTGGGACAAGTCCGGTAGACCGGTAGTGGCAGGCACAGTCCGGGGACACCCTGTAGAATTCCTTTGGGACACAGGAGGGTCCCGCACCATGCTCAATTCCTCCACGATGTTTCAGCGAGACACATGGCCCACCACGGACACCATTACACTCAGCGGTCTCACAGGGCATTTACAGAAGGGACACATCACAGCCCCTGTAGCAATCCAGATAGGGAACATTAAAACAAAAGACCCCGCAGTTCTGGTCGATCTACCCCAGACAGCCGAACACATTTTAGGTATTGATTTTGTGAGCTCCCACAACCTCTCATTTGATCCGATAAATAAATGTGTGTGGAGAATGGCAAAGGCAGCACGAGCCCGCGCCACGCTCACAGTAGGAGAGTATGAAAATTGGATCAGCGCAATAGGAGACTTCTGGTTCGACCCTCGAGCCATTAGTCAGAACAAAGAAGTTAGGCAAGTCCTGCAGACAAGCGATCATAACGGCTCTTCTACTTTGAAGGTAGAAGTTAGCGACAAATGCAACCCCATGACGACCACAAATTCTTACCGTTCTTGCCGGTCGCTCAGGCAGTGGAAAAACGGCACTGGTCCCCGCCCTGACTGAGGACCTCCATATGGTCAGCTACGCTCGGGTAGAGCAAATACGGCACTGGTCACAGTCCTACCCGGGGATTCCACCCATTCTTACCCACCGCGGCCGATACGCACTCCATTTGGCACTCTTAGTTCAAAACTCTTCTGTTTGTTTATGGCGACCCTTAGGTTGCTTCCAAATGCTATTTACATCCTCAAACACTGGGATGGTAGCTCACACAGGCTGCGAGACGGCTCGCACTGTATCAGTATTTTTCTCAGATGTCTTGTCCCAAATATTTGATTTTTTTTTAAAATGAGGGAGTCGCAGATGGTGACCAATTATAATGGGTAATTGGCAATAAAACGACAGACAGACAGACATACGAGATCTTAAACAAGATAATAACAGAAATTATGCTTGTGTCCATAGAACTCCGGAACCACAGAAGCCTCAAGAAGACGAAAGAAGAAGAAAAGATGAAGCCAACCATCATGCTCTACAGTGGGATCTTAGCAGGATCCCTCCAGTTGCGCACGGACGCTACCCCCATGACCCCTACCACACAGGCCGTGAGTGTTTCCCACCCCTACCATACACTAGACCCCGAGATAGTTACCGATACACCGACCTGGTGTGACAAGTTCATAACTTGGTATTCCCTGTCCTACGTTGTGGAAGCACTGCTAGTAATTGCGATACTCTGCAGTGTCGTTCAGACCCTTAGGCTCAGGAAATGGGGGAGGAAAGCCTTCCGCACCCCCGGTATACACCTTCAGATCCCCTATTTTCGGACTTCAACAAACCCCCAATCCCTTTCAGTGAATTAAAGTACATCCGTTTTTTTTTTGTGCGTTTGTTTCGTTCTAATAAAGAAATGTAAAACTCTGCGCTTGACTGCCAAACCAGAGAGACCTGTGTTGCTGCTATTGTACAGTTTAAAATGTTGTAAATTCCTTTGATTTATTAAGGATAGTTTAGTTAAGGACAGTTAGAGGTTCCAGTTTTTTAAATTTTGTACTGCATAGCGCCAAATGAATTTTATAATAATGCGGGGGAAATTTGCATGAGTGCATCGTGGTCACCGTAACTTGAAGGTGGTTTGTGGAGGAGCTGCTGTCAAGTGACACTTAAACCCGAAACACTTCTTCAGTGTTTCCCTCCCTACCCCCTCCTCTAACCAAAACAAAACAATCGCTGTAAGGATCCCAGCCGAGAGGAAGGCTCGAGGGAAAGTAGAAGTAGAAATAAGTTGAACCGTGATGTCACAGCCTGCAGGTAAGTGATTGACTGATGACTGGTAAGTAGTTTTTCTTTTCCCTGAGGTGTTATCGTGCGGAGCGCAGTGGTTGCTGAGTGAGTGCTTGTTGAGAAGGGGAGTAAATTTTAAAAAAAATTACTGCAGGGAGTTTCCAGCTGAATCCAGTCGGAGTGAGGACAGAGCGACTACTGCGTAAGTAGTAAAGATTTAAATTGTTTGCGCAGGCCCATAACAGCTGATTGCTGTTTTCTTGTTGGGCGCAGTGGTTGCTGGTTAAGTATTTTATTTTTACCTGTATTTAAGTTGGGCAGTTTCTAAACCCTAGACACTACACTTGTAGAGTCCCCCACCCTTCCACCTCCTTTAACCTAAGGGGTCGAGTGAATAATAGATAAGCTCTTTCTTTCTTTTTCTTTTTTCATCGAGAGGGGATGGCAGGGAAGGTAGTGCAATGTTCCTCTTGCAGAATGTTTGAGGTGAGGGACGCCGTCAGTGTCCCTGCTGATTTCACCTGTGGGAAGTGCACCCATCTCCAGCTCCTCAGAAACCGCGTTAGGGAACTGGTGCTGGAGCTAGATGAACTTCGGATCATTCGGGAGGCAGAGGTGGTTATAGGTAGAAGCTTCAGAGATGTAGTTACTCCGAAGAATAAAGATAGATGGGTGACGGTGAGAGGGGCTGGGAGGAAGCAGTCAGCACAGGGATCCCCTGTGGTCGTTCCCCTTAGTAACAAGTATACAGCTTTGGATACTGTTGGGGGGGGGGACTTACCGGGGTAAGCCATGGGGTACAGGTCTCTGGCACAGAATCTGTCCCTGTTGCTAAGAAGGGAAGGGGGTAGAGGAGTAGAGCATTAGTCATTGGAGACTCCATAGTTAGGGGGATAGATAGGAAATTCTGTGGGAACGAGAGAGACTCGCGGTTGGTGTGTTGCCTCCCAGGTGCCAGGGTCCGTGATGTCTCAGATCGTGTTTTCGGGATCCTTAAGGGGGAGGGGGAGCAGCCCCAAGCCGTGGTCCACCTAGGTACCAACGACATAGGTAGGAAAAGGGATAGGAATGTAAGGCAGGAATTCAGGGAGCTAGGGTGGAAACTTAGATCTAGGACAAACAGAGTTATTATCTCTGGGTTGTTACCCGTGCCACGTGCTAGCGAGACGAGGAATAGAGAGAGAGAGCAGTTGAACATGTGGCTACAGGGATGGTGCTGGAGGGGGGGGGTTTCAGATTTTTGGATAATTGGGGCTCATTCTGGGGTCGGTGGGACCTCTACAAATGGGATGGTCCTGGACCAGAGGGGTACCAAAATCCTGGGGGGGAAATTTGCGAATGCTCTTTGGGAGGGTTTAAACTAGTTCAGCAGGGGATTGGGAACCTGAATTGTAGCTGCAGTGTACAGGAGGTTGAGAGTAGTGAGGTCATGAGTAAGGTTTCAAAGTTGCAGGAGTGTAGCGGCAGGCAGGAAGGTGGTTTAAAGTGTGTCTTCTTCAATGCCAGGAGCATCCGGAATAAGGTGGGTAAACCTGCGGCATGGGTTGGTACCTGGGACTTCGATGTTGTGGCCATTTCAGAGACATGGATAGAGCAGGGACAGGAATGGTTGTTGCAGGTGCCGGGGTTTAGATATTTCAGTAAGCTCAGGGAAGGTGGTAAAAGAGGGGGAGGGGTGGCATTGTTAGTCAAGGACAGTATTACGGTAGCAGAAAGGACGTTTGATGAGGACTTGTCGACTGAGGTCGTCTGGGCTGAGATTAGAAACAGGAAAGGAGAGGTCACCCAGTTAGGAGTTTTCTACAGGCCTCTGAAAAGTTCCAGAGATGTAGAGGAAAGGATTGCAAAGATGATTCTGGATAGGAGCGAAAGCACCAGGGTAGTTGTTATGGGGGACTTTAACTTTCCAAATATTGACTGGAAACACTATAGTTCGAGTACTTTAGATGGGTCAGTTTTTGTCCAGTGTGTGCAGGAGGGTTTCCTGACACAGTATGTAGATAGGCCAACGAGAGGCGAGGCCATATTGGATTTGGTACTGGGTAATGAACCTGGACAGGTGTTAGATTTGGAGGTAGGTGAGCACTTTGGTGATAATGACCACAATTCGATTACGTTTACTTTAGTGATGGAAAGGGATAGGTATATACCGCAGGGCAAGAGCTATATCTGGGGGAAAGGCAATTATGATGTGATGAGGCAAGACTTAGAATGCATCGGATGGAGAGTAAAACTGCAGGGGATGGGCACAATGGAAATGTGGAGCTTGTTCAAGGAACAGCTACTGCGTGTCCTTGATAAGTATGTACCTGTCAGGCAGGGAGGGAGTGGTTGAGCGAGGGAACCGTGGTTTACTAAAGCAGTTGAAACACTTGTCAAGAGGAAGAAGGAGGCTTATGTAAAGATGAGACATGAAGGTTTAGTTAGGGCGCTCGCGAGTTACAAGTTAGCGAGGAAGGACCTAAAGAGAGAGCTAAGAAGAGCCAGGAGGGGACATGAGAAGTCTTTGGCAGGTAGGATCAAGGATAACCCTAAAGCTTTCTTTGATATGTCAGGAATAATAGAATGACTAGGGTAAGAGTAGGACCAGTCAAGGACAGTAGTGGGAAGTTGTGCGTGGAGTCCGAGGAGATAGGAGAGGCGCTAAATGAATATTTTTTGTCAGTATTAACACAGGAAAAGACAATGTTGTCGAGGAGAATACTGAGATTTAGGCTACTAGACTAGAAGGGCTTGAGGTTCATAAGGAGGAGGTGTTAGCAATTCTGGAAAGTGTGAAAATAAATAAGTCCCCTGGGCCGGATGGGATTTATCCTAGGATTCTCTGGGAAGCTGTGGAGGAGATTGCTGAGCCTTTGGCTTTGATCTTCAAGTCATCTTTGTCTACAGGAATAGTGCCAGAAGACTGGAGGATAGCAAATGTTGTCCCCTTCTTCAAGAAGGGGAGTAGAGACAACCCCAGTAACTATAGACCAGTGAGCCTTACTTCTGTTGTGGGCAAAATCTTGGAAAGGATTATAAGTGATAGGATGTATAATCATCTGGAATAATTTGATTAGAGATAGTCAACACGGTTTTGTGAAGGGTAGGTCGTGCCTCACAAACCTTATTGAGTTCTTTGAGAAGGTGACCAAACAGGTGGATGAGGGTAAAGCAGTTGATGTGGTGTATATGGATTTCAGTAAAGCGTTTGATGAGGTTCCCCACAGTAGGCTACTGCAGAAAATACGGAGGCATGGGATTCAGGGTGATTTAGCAGTTTGGATCAGAAATTCGCTAGCTGGAAGAAGACAAAGGGTGGTGGTTGATGGGAAATGTTCAGACTGGAGTCCAGTTACTAGTGGTGTACCACAAGGTTCTGTTTTGGGGCCACTGCTGTTTGTCATTTTTATAAATGACCTGGAGGAGGGCGTAGAAGGATGGATGAGTAAATTTGCAGATGACACTTGTCGTGTTGGGTGTTCCGATACACAAACGAACCAACACGGTTGTAGATGGTACAACTCTGTTTTATTGTTCTGTACAATAATAACTATTAACTTGTGGCTGTGGTTTGTACTTCACCAGCTAACCTGTGGACACAGCCCTAGCACTATCATGGTGAGGCACTCAGCACATTGTGTATGTCTGAGTGGCGCGCTGTGAGCTCTGTGCTCTGAGCTATCTCCTGGTAGAATGAGCTGGAACTGTGGTGTTCCTTATTTTATAGTGCGTGTGCTCTCACTGGTGATTGGCTGCGATGTGTGTGTGTTGGTTGGTCCAACAACCTGCCCATCAGTGTGTGTGTGTGATTGCACCATGATATGTTCATGTGGATATCATGACAACACTAAATGCGGTGGAGTTGTGGACAGTGCGGAAGGATGTTACAAGTTACAGAGGGCCATAGATAAGCTGCAGCGCTGCGCTGAGAGGTGGCAAATGGAGTTTAATGCAGAAAAGTGTGAGGTGATTCATTTTGGAAGGAAAAACAGGAAGACAGAGTACAGGGCTAATGGTAAAATTCTTGGTAGTGTGGATGAGCAGAGAGATCTCGGTGTCCATCTACATACATCCCTGAAAGTTGAGAGGGTTGTTAAGAAGGCGTACGGTGTGTTAGCTTTTATTGGTAGAGGGATTGAGTTTTGGAGCCAGGAGGTCATGTTGCAGCTGTACAAAACTCTGGTGCGGCCGAATTTGGAGTATTGCGTGCAATTCTGGTCGCCGCATTGTAGGAAGGATGTGGAAGCATTGGAAAGGGTGCAGAGGAGATTTACCAGAATGTTGCCTGGTATGGAGCGAAGATCTTATGAGGGAAGGCTGAAGGACTTGAGGCTTTTTTCGTTAGAGAGAAGAAGGTTAAGAGGTGACTTAATTGAGGCATATAAGATGATCAGAGGATGAGAATGGGTCGACACTGACAGCTTTTTTCCTTGGATGGTGATGTCTAGCACGAGGAGACATACCTTTAAATTGAGGGGAGATAGATAGAGGTAGGTTCTTTACTCAGAGAGTAGAAAGGATGTGGAATGCCCTGCCTGCAATCGCAGAGTCGCAGATACTCTACTCCCAGAGTCACAGATACTCGACTTCCAGAGTCACAGATACTCGACACCCAGAGTCACAGATACTCGACTTCCAGAGTCACAGATACTCGACTCCCAGAGTCGCAGATACTCTACTCCCAGAGTCACAGATACTCGACTTCCAGAGTCACAGACACTTAACTCCCAGAGTCACAGATACTCTACCCCCAGAGACGCAGATACTCTCCTCCCAGAGTCACAGATACTCGACTCCCAGAGTCGCAGATACTCTACTCCAAGAGTCACAGATACTCGACTTCCAGAGTCACAGATACTCGACTCCCAGAGTCACAGATACTCGACTTCCTGAGTCACAGATACTCTACTCCCAGAGTCACAGATACTCTACTCCCAGAGTCACAGATACTCGACTTCCAGAGTCACAGATACTTAACTCCCAGAGTCACAGATACTCTACCCCCAGAGACGCAGATACTCTCCTCCCAGAGTCAAAGATACTCGACTCCCAGAGTCACAAATACTCTATTCCCAGAGTCACAGATACTCTATTCCCAGAGCCACGGATACTCTACTCCCAGAGTCACAGATACTCAACTAGCAGAGACGCGGACACTCTACTCCCAGAGTCACCGATACTCTATTCCCAGAGGCGCGGACACTCGACTCCTAGAGTCACAGATACTCTACTCCCAGAGTCACAGATACTCGACTCCCAGAGTCACAGATTTTCTACTCCCAGAGTCACAGATACTCTATTCCCAGAGTCACAGATACTCTGCTCCCAGAGTCACAGATACTCTGCTCCCAGAGTCACATATACTCTACTCCCAGAGTCACAAATACTCTGCTCCCAGATTCACATATACTCTACTCCCAGAGTCACATATACTCTACTCCCAGAGTCACAGATACTCTACTCCCAGAGTCACAGAAACTCAACTCCCAGAGTCACAGAAACTCAACTCCCAGAGTCGCAGATACACGACTCCCAGAGTCAAGATACTCACCTCCCAGAGTCGCAGGTACTCGACTCCCAGAGTCACAGATACTCTACTCGCAGTGTCACAGATACTCGACTTCCAGAGTCACAGATACTCTACCCCCAGAGACGCAGATACTCTACTCCCAGAGTCACAGACGCTCCACTCCAAGAGTCGCAGATACTCCACTCCCAGAGTCACAGATACTCGACTCCCAGAGTAACAGGTACTCTACTCCCAGAGTCACAGATACTCAACTCACAGCGTTGCAGATACTCTACTCCCAGAGTCACATATACTCTACTCCCAGAGTCACATATACTCTACTCCCAGAGTCACAGATACTCTACTCCCAGAGTCACAGATAATCTACTCCCAGAGTTACAGATACTCAACTCCCAGAATCGCAGATACACGACTCCCAGAGTCAAGATACTCTACTCCCAGAGTCGCAGATACTCTCCTCCCTGAGTCACCTATACTCTACTCCCAGAGTCATAGATACTCTTCTCCCAGAGTCACAGATACTCTACTCCCAGAGTCACAGAAACTCAACTCCCAGAGTCACAGAAACTCAACTCCCAGAGTCGCAGATACACGACTCCCAGAGTCAAGATACTCACCTCCCAGAGTCGCAGGTACTCGACGCCCAGAGTCACAGATACTCTACTCGCAGTGTCACAGATACTCGACTTCCAGAGTCACAGATACTCTACCCCCAGAGACGCAGATACTCTACTCCCAGAGTCACAGACGCTCCACTCCAAGAGTCGCAGATACTCCACTCCCAGAGTCACAGATACTCGACTCCCAGAGTAACAGGTACTCTACTCCCAGAGTCACAGATACTCAACTCACAGCGTTGCAGATACTCTACTCCCAGAGTCACATATACTCTACTCCCAGAGTCACATATACTCTACTCCCAGAGTCACAGATACTCTACTCCCAGAGTCACAGATAATCTACTCCCAGAGTTACAGATACTCAACTCCCAGAATCGCAGATACACGACTCCCAGAGTCAAGATACTCTACTCCCAGAGTCGCAGATACTCTCCTCCCTGAGTCACCTATACTCTACTCCCAGAGTCATAGATACTCTTCTCCCAGAGTCACAGATACTCTACTCCCAGAGTCACAGATACTCTACTCCCAGAGTCACCTATACTCTACTCCCAGAGTCATGATTACACTACTCCCAGAGTCACCGATACTCTGCTCCCTGAGTCACAGATACTCTACTCCCAGAGTCACAGATACTCGACTCCCAGCGTCACAGATTCTCTACTCCCAGAGTCACAGATACTCTGCTCCCAGAGTCACAGACACTCTGCTCCCAGAGTCACAGATACTCTGCTCCCAGAGCAGCAGATATTCTACTCCCAGAGTCACAGATACTCGAATCCCAGAGTCACAGATAGTCGAATCCCAGAGTCACAGATACTCTACTCCCAGAGTCACAGTTACTCTACTCCCAGAGTCACAGATACTCTACTCCCAGAGTCACAAATACTCTACTCCCAGAGTTACAGATACTCAACTCCCAGCGTTGCAGATACTCTACTCCCAGAATCACATACACTCTACTCCCAGAGTCACAGATACTCTACTCCCAGAGTCACAGAGTCTCTACTCCCAGAGTCACAGATACACGATTCCCAGAGTCAAGATACTCTACTCCCAGAGTCACAGATACTCTACTCCCAGAGTCACAGATACACGACTCCCAGAGTCAAGATACTCTACTCCCAGAGTCACAGATACTCGACTCCCAGAGTCACAGATACTCTACTCGCAGTGTCACAGATACTCTCCTCCCAGAGTCACAGATACTCTACTCCCAGAGTCACAGATACACGACTCCCAGAGTCAAGATACTCTACTCCCAGAGTCACAGATACTCTACTCCCAGAGTCACATATACTCTACTCCCAGAGTCACAGCTACTTGACTTCCACCGTCACAGATACTCAACCCCCAGAGTCGCAGATACTCTACTCCCAGAGTCACAGATACTCTACTCCAAGAGTCACAGATACGCGACTCCCAGAGTCACAGATACTCTATTCCCAGAGTCACAGATACTCTATTCCCAGAGCCACGGATACTCTACTCCCAGAGTCACAGATACTCTACTCCCAGAGACGCGGACACTCTACTCCCAGAGTCACAGATACTCTACTCCCAGAGTCAAAAATACTCGATTCCCAGAGTCACAGATACTCTACTCCCAGGCTCAAAGATACTCTGCTCTCAGAGTCACAGATACTCAACTCCCAGAGTAACAGATACTCTACTCCCAGAGTCGCAGATACTCTATTCCCAGAGTCACAGATACTCTACTCCCATTGTCGCGGACACTCTACTCCCAGAGTCACAGATACTCGACTCCCAGAGTCACGGATACTCTACTATCAGAGTCACCGATACTCTGCTCCCAGAGTCACAGATACTCTACTCCCAGATTCACAGATACTCTACTCCCAGAGTCACAGATACTCTACTCCCAGAGTCACAGATACTCTACTCCCAGAGTCACATATACTCTACTCCTAGAGTCACAGGTACTCTACTCCCAGAGTCACCTATACTCTACTCCCAGAGTCACGGATACTCTACTCCCAGAGTCACCGATACTCTGCTCCCAGAGTCACAGATACTCAACTCCCAGAGACCCGGACACTCTACTCCCAGAGTCACAGATACTCTACTCCTCGAGTCACAGGTACTCGACTCCCAGGGTCACAGATTCTCTTCTGCCAGAGTCACAGAAACTCTACTCCCTTGAGTCGCAGATACTCTCCTCCCTGAGTCACAGATACTCTACTCCCAGAGTCACAGAGACTCTACTCCCAGAGTCGAAGATACTCTCCTCCCTGAATCACAGATACTCTACTCCCAGAGTCACAGAGACTCTACTCCCAGAGTCACAGATACTCTACTCCCAGAGTCACATATAGTCTACTCCCAGAGTCACAGGTACTCTACTCCCAGAGTCATCTACACTCTACTCCCAGAGTCACGGATACTCTACTCCCAGAGACACCGATACTCTGCTCCCAGAGTCACAGATACTCAACTCCCAGAGACGCGGACACTCTACTCCCAGAGTCACAGATACTCTACTCCTCGAGTCACAGGTACTCGACTCCCAGGGTCACAGATTCTCTTCTCCCAGAGTCACAGAAACTCTACTCCCAGAGTCGCAGATACTCTCCTTCCTGAGTTAAAGATACTCTACTCTCAGAGTCACAGAGACTCTACTTCCAGAGTCGCAAATACTCTACTCCCAGAGTCTCAGATACTCGACTCCCAGAGTCACAGATACTCTACTCCCAGAGTCACAGATACTCTAGTCCCAGAGTCACAGATACTCTACTCCCAGAGTCGCAGATACTCTGCTCCCAGAATCACAGATACTCGACTCCCAGATTCATAGATACACAAGCCCCAGAGTCATAGATACTCTACTCCCAGAGGCACAGATACTCTACTCCCACAGTCGCAGATACTCCACTCCCAGAGTCACAGATACTCAACCCCCAGATTCATAGATACTCTACTCCCAGAGGCACAGATTCTCTACTCCCAGAGCCACAGATACCCTACTTCCAGAGTCACAGATCCTCCACTCCAAGAGTTGCAGATACTCCACTCCCTGAGTCACAGAGTCTCTACTCCCAGAGTCGCAAATACTCGACTCCCAGAGTTACGGATACTCTATTCCCAGTGTCACAGATACTCTACTCCCAGAGTCACAAATACTCGACTCCCAGAGTCACAGATACTCTACTCTCAGAGTCACAGGTACTCTCCTACCAGAATCACAGATACTCTACTCCCAGGGTCGCAGATACTCTACTCCCAGAGTCACAGATACTCTACTCCCAAAGTCACGGATACTCTACTCCCAGAGTCGCAGATACTCTACTCCATTAGTCGCAGGTACTCTACTCCCAGAGTCGCAGATACTCTGCTCCCAGAATCACAGATACTCGACTCCCAGAGTCATAGATACTCAAGCCCCAGAGTCATAGATACTCTACTCCCAGAGGCACAGATACTCTACTCCCACAGTCGCAGATGCTTCTCTCCCAGAGTCACAGATACTCAACCCCCAGATTCATAGATACTCTACTCCCAGAGGCACAGATACTCTACTCCCAGAGTCGCAGATACGCCACTCCCAGAGTCACAGATACTATACTGCCAGAGTCGCAGATACTCTACTGCCAGAGTCGCAGATAATCTACTCCCAGAGTCACAGATACTCGACTCCCAGAGGCATAGATTCTCGACTCCCAGAGTCACAGATACTCTACTCCCAGAGTCACAGATACTCGACCCCCAGAGTCATAGATACTCTATTCCCAGAGGCACAGATACTCTACTCGGAGATTCGCAGATATTCGACTCCCAGAGTCACAGATACTCGATTCCCACAGTAACAGATACTCTATTCCCATAGACACAGATACTCTACTCCCAGAGTCGCAGATACTCGACTCCCACAGTAACAGATACTCTATTCCCATAGTCACAGATACTCTACTCCCAGAGTCACGGATACTCTACTCCCAGAGTCGCGAATACTCTACTCCCAGATTCACAGATTCTCTACTCCCAGAGAAACAGATACTCTACTCCCAGAGTCACAGATACTCTACTCCCAGAGTCACAGATACTCGACCCCCAGAGTCATAGATACTCTATTCCCAGAGGCACAGATACTCTACTCGGAGATTCGCAGATATTCGACTCCCAGAGTCACAGATACTCGATTCCCACAGTAACAGATACTCTATTCCCATAGACACAGATACTCTACTCCCAGAGTCGCAGATACTCGACTCCCACAGTAACAGATACTCTATTCCCATAGTCACAGATACTCTACTCCCAGAGTCACGGATACTCTACTCCCAGAGTCGCGAATACTCTACTCCCAGATTCACAGATTCTCTACTCCCAGAGAAACAGATACTCTACTCCCAGAGTCGCGGATATTCTACTCCCAGAGTAGCAGATACTATACTGCCAGAGTCGCAGATACTCTACTCCCAGAGTCGCAGATAATCTACTTCCAGAGTCACAGATACTCTACTCCCAGAGGCATAGATTCTCGACTCCCAGAGTCACAGATACTCTACTCCCATTGTCGCGGACACTCTACTCCCAGACTCACAGATACTCGACTCCCAGAGTCACGGATACTCTACTCCCAGAGTCACCGATACTCTGCTCCCAGAGTCACAGATACTCTACTCCCAGAGTCACATATACTCTACTCCCAGATTCACAGATACTCTGCTCCCAGATTCACAGATACTCTACTCCCAGAGTTACAGATACTCTGCTCCCAGATTCACAGATACTCTACTCCCAGAGTCACAGATACTCTTTTTTTTAATAAATATTTTATTGAAAATTTTTGGTCAACCAACACAGTACATTATGCATCCTTTACACAACATTATAACAATACAGATAACAATGACCTATTTTATATAAACAAAAAACAAAAAATAAATAAATATTAAATAACAAAAATGAAAACTAGCCCTAATTGGCAACTGCCTTGTCACAGGCTACACCCCCCCCCGCCCCCCCCCCCCCCCATCCCTCCCCCTCCCCCCCCCCCAAATCCTGGGCTGCTGCTGCTGCCTTCTTTTTCCCCCATCTATCTTTCCGCAAGATATTCGACGAACGGTTGCCACCGCCTGGTGAACCCTTGAGCCGACCCCCTTAGGACGAACTTAATCCGCTCTAGCTTTATGAACCCCGCCATGTCATTTATCCAGGTCTCCACCCCCGGGGGCTTGGCTTCCTTCCACATTAACAATATCCTGCGCCGGGCTACTAGGGACGCAAAGGCCAAAACATCGGCCTCTCTCGCCTCCTGCACTCCCGGCTCTTGTGCAACCCCAAATATAGCCAACCCCCAGCTTGGTTCGACCCGGACTCCTACTACGTTTGAAAGCGCCTTTGTCACCCCCACCCAAAACCCCTGTAGTGCCGGGCATGACCAAAACATATGGGTATGATTCGCTGGGCTTCTCGAGCACCTCGCACACCTATCCTCCACCCCCAAAAATTTACTGAGCCGTGTTCCAGTCATATGTGCCCTGTGTAATACCTTAAACTGAATCAGGCTTAGCCTGGCACACGAGGACGACGAGTTTACCCTGCTTAGGGCATCTGCCCACAGCCCCTCCTCGATCTCCTCCCCTAGCTCTTCTTCCCATTTCCCTTTTAGTTCATCCACCATAGTCTCCCCTTCGTCCCTCATTTCCCTATATATATTCGACACCTTACCATCCCCCACCCATTTCTTTGAGATCACTCTGTCCTGCACCTCTTGTGTCGGGAGCTGCGGGAATTCCCTCACCTGTTGCCTCGCAAAAGCCCTCAATTGCATGTACCTGAATGCATTCCCTTGGGGCAACCCATATTTCTCGGTCAGCGCTCCCAGACTTGCGAACTTCCCATCCACAAATAGATCTTTCAGTTGCGTTATTCCTGCTCTTTGCCACATTCCATATCCCCCATCCATTCCCCCCGGGGCAAACCTATGGTCATTTCTTATCGGGGACCCCCCCAATGCTCTGGTCTTTCCCCTATGCCGTCTCCACTGTCCCCAAATTTTCAAAGTCGCCACCACCACCGGGCTTGTGGTGTATTTATTCGGTGAGAACGGCAATGGGGCCATCACCATAGCTTGTAGGCTAGTCCCCCTATAGGACGCCCTCTCCAATCTCTTCCATGCCGCTCCCTCCTCTTCTCCCATCCACTTACTCACCATTGAAATATTAGCGGCCCAATAATACTCACTTAGGCTTGGTAGTGCCAGCCCCCCCCTATCCCTACTACGCTGTAAGAATCCCTTCCTCACTCTCGGAGTCTTCCCGGCCCAAACAAAACCCATGATGCTCTTTTCTATCCTTTTAAAAAAAGCCTTTGTGATCACCACCGGGAGGCACTGAAACACAAAGAGGAATCTCGGGAGGACCACCATCTTAACCGCCTGCACCCTCCCTGCCATTGACAGTGCTACCATATCCCATCTCTTGAAATCTTCCTCCATCTGTTCCACCAAGCGCGTTAAATTTAGCCTGTGCAATGTGCCCCAATTCTTAGCTATCTGGATCCCCAGGTAACGAAAGTCTCTTGTTACCTTCCTCAACGGTAGGTCCTCTATTTCTCTACTCTGCTCCCCTGGATGCACCACAAACAGCTCACTCTTCCCCATGTTCAATTTATACCCTGAAAAATCCCCAAACTCCCCAAGTATCCGCATTATTTCTGGCATCCCCTCCGCCGGATCCGCCACATATAGTAGCAAATCATCCGCATAGAAGGATACCCGGTGTTCTTCTCCTCCCCTAAGTACTCCCCTCCATCTCTTGGAACCCCTCAGCGCTATCGCCAGGGGCTCAATCGCCAATGCAAACAGTAATGGGGACAGAGGACATCCCTGCCTTGTCCCTCTATGGAGCCGAAAATATGCCGAACCCCGTCCATTCGTGACCACACTCGCCACTGGGGCCCTATACAATAGCTGCACCCATCTAACATACCCCTCTCCAAAACCAAATCTCCTCAACACCTCCCACAAATAATCCCATTCCACTCTATCAAATGCTTTCTCGGCATCCATCGCCACTACTATCTCCGTTTCACCCTCTGGTGGGGCCATCATCATTACCCCTAACAGCCTCCCAATATTCGTGTTCAGCTGTCTCCCCTTCACAAACCCAGTTTGGTCCTCGTGAACCACCCCCGGGACACATTCCTCTATTCTCATTGCCATTACCTTGGCCAGGACCTTGGCATCCACATTTAGGAGGGAAATTGGCCTGTAGGACCCGCATTGTAGCGGGTCCTTTTCCTTCTTTAAGAGAAGCGATATCGTTGCTTCAGACATAGTCGGGGGCAGTTGTCCCCTTTCCTTTGCCTCGTTAAAGGTCCTCGTCAGTACCGGGGCGAGCAAGTCCAAATATTTTCTGTAAAATTCAACTGGGAATCCGTCCGGTCCCGGGGCCTTTCCCGTCTGCATGTTCCTAATTCCTTTCACCACTTCTTCTACCTTGATCTGTGCTCCCAGTCCCACCCTTTCCTGCTCTTTCACCTTGGGAATTTCCAGCCGATCCAAAAAGTCCATCATTCTCTCCCTCCCATCCGGGGGTTGAGCTTCATACAATTTTTTATAAAATGTCTTGAACACTTCATTCACTCTCTCCGCTCCCCGCTCCATCTCTCCTTCCTCATCCCTCACTCCCCCTATTTCCCTCGCTGCTCCCCTTTTCCTCAATTGGTGTGCCAGCAATCTGCTCGCCTTCTCCCCATATTCATACTGTACACCCTGCGCCTTCCTCCATTGTGCCTCTGCAGTGCCTGTAGTCAGCAAGTCAAATTCCACATGCAGCCTTTGCCTTTCCCTGTACAATCCCTCCTCCGGTGTTTCCGCATATTGTCTGTCCACCCTCAAAAGTTCTTGCAGCAACCGCTCCCGTTCCTTACTCTCCTGCTTCCCTTTATGTGCCCTTATTGATATCAGCTCCCCCCTAACCACCGCCTTCAACGCCTCCCAGACCACTCCCACCTGAACCTCCCCATTGTCATTGAGTTCCAAGTACTTTTCAATACATCCCCTCACCCTTAGGCACACCCCCTCATCCGCCATTAGTCCCATGTCCATTCTCCAGGGTGGGAGCCCTCCTGTTTCCTCCCCTATCTCCAAGTCCACCCAGTGTGGGGCATGATCCGAAATGGCTATAGCCGTATATTCCGTTCCCCTCACCTTCGGGATCAATGCCCTACCCAACACAAAAAAGTCTATGCGCGAATAGACTTTATGGACATAGGAGAAAAACGAGAACTCCTTACTCCTAGGTCTACTGAATCTCCACGGGTCCACACCTCCCATCTGCTCCATAAAATCCTTAAGCACCTTGGCTGCTGCCGGCCTCCTACCAGTCCTGGACTTCGACCTATCCAGCCCTGGTTCCAACACCGTGTTAAAGTCTCCCCCCATTATCAGCTTTCCCGTCTCGAGGTCCGGGATGCGTCCTAGCATCCGCCTCATAAAGTTGGCATCATCCCAGTTCGGGGCATACACGTTTACCAAAACCACCATCTCTCCCTGTAGTTTGCCACTCACCATCACGTATCTGCCCCCGTTATCCGCCACTATAGTCTTTGCCTCGAACATTACCCGCTTCCCCACTAATATAGCCACCCCCCTGTTTTTCGCATCCAGCCCCGAATGGAACACCTGCCCCACCCATCCTTTGCGCAACCTAACCTGGTCTATCAGTTTCAGGTGCGTTTCCTGTAACATAGCCACATCTGCTTTAAGTTTCTTAAGGTGTGCGAGTACTCGTGCCCTCTTTATCGGCCCGTTGAGCCCGCTTACGTTCCACGTGATCAGCCGAGTTGGGGGGCTTCCCACCGCCCCCCCCCCCCCCCCCTTGCCGCTTAGCCATCATCTTTTTCCAGCTTCTCACCCAGTTCCCACGCAGCTGTATCTCCCCCAGGCAGTGCCCCCCCGCCCATCCTCTCCCGTACCCACTCCCCCCTTTCCCCAGCAGCAGCAACCCAGTAATTCCCCCCTCCCACCCCCCCCCGCTAGACCCCCCGCTAGCGTAATTACTCCCCCCATGTTGCTCCCAGAAGTCAGCAAACTCTGGCTGACCTCGGCTTCCCCCCGTGACCACGGCTCGCACCGTGCGACGCCCCCTCCTTCCTGCTTCTCTATTCCCGCCATAATTATCATAGCGCGGGAACCAAGCCCGCGCTTCTCCCTCGGCCTCGCCTCCCATGGCCAACGCCCCATCTCCTCTCCCTCCCCACCTCCCCCCATCACCACCTGTGGGAGAAAGAAAAGTTACCATACCGCAGGATTAGAACATAAAACCCCTCTTCGCCCCCCACATTCGCCCCACCACTTTGTCCAAACGTTCTTTTTAATAATCCACTCATTCCAGTTTTTCTTCTACAATAAAAGTCCACGCTTCATCCGCCGTCTCAAAGTAGTGGTGCCTCCCTTGATATGTGACCCACAGTCTTGCCGGTTGCAGCATTCCAAATTTTATCTTCCTTTTATGGAGCACCGCCTTGGCCCGATTAAAGCTCGCCCTCCTTCTCGCCACCTCCGCACTCCAGTCTTGATAAACGCGGATCACCGCGTTCTCCCATTTACTGCACCGAGTTTTCTTCGCCCATCGAAGGACCATTTCTCTATCCTTAAAACGGAGGAATTTCACCACTATGGCTCTGGGAGTTTCTCCTGCTCTCGATCCTCGCACCATAACTCGGTACGCTCCCTCCACCTCCAACGGACCCGTCGGGGCCTCCGCTCCCATTAACGAGTGCAGCATCGTGCTCACATATGCCCCGACGTCCGCCCCCTCCACACCTTCAGGAAGGCCAAGAATCCTCAGGTTGTTCCTCCTTGCGTTGTTTTCCAGTGCCTCCAACCTCTCCACACATCGTTTCTGATGTGCCTGCTGTATCTCCGTCTTCACCACCAGGCCCTGTATATCGTTCTCATTCTCGGCTGCTTTCGCCTTCACGACCCGAAGCTCCTGCTCCTGGGTCTTTTGTTCCTCCATTAGCCCTTCGATCGCCTGTAGTATCGGGGCCAACAACTCTTTCTTCATTTCCTTTTTTATCTCCTCCACGCAGCATTTCAAGAACTCTTGTTGTTCAGGGCCCCATATGAAACTGCCACCTTCCGACGCCATCTTGGTTTTTGCTTGCCTTCCTTGCCGCTGTTCCAAAGGATCCGCTGCAATCCGGCCACTTTCCTCTCCTTTTTCCATCCGTGTTCAGGGGGAATACCCTTCTGGTTTACCGCACGGTGTTTTTAGCCATTAAAATTGCCGTTGGGGCTCCTATCAAGAGCCCAAAAGTCCGTTCCACCGGGAGCTGCCGAAACGTGCGACTTAGCTGGTCATCGCCGCACCCGGAAGTCCAGAGTCACAGATACTCTACTCCCAGAGTTACATATACTCTACTCCTAGAGTCACAGGTACTCTACTCCCAGAGTCACCTATACTCTACTCCCAGAGTCACGGATACTCTACTCCCAGAGTCACCGATACTCTGCTCCCAGAGTCACAGATACTCAACTCCCAGAGACCCGGACACTCTACTCCCAGAGTCACAGATACTCTACTCCTCGAGTCACAGGTACTCGACTCCTAGGCTCACAGATTCTCTTCTGCCAGAGTCACAGAAACTTTACTCCCAGAGTCGCAGATACTCTTCTCCCTGAGTCACAGATACTCTACTCCCAGAGTCACAGAGACTCTACTCCCAGAGTCGAAGATACTCTCCTCCCTGAGTCACAGATACTCCACTCCCTGAGTCACAGAGTCTCTACTCCCAGAGTCGCAAATACTCGACTCCCAGAGTTACGGATACTCTATTCCTAGTGTCACAGATACTCAACTCCCAGAGTCACAGATACTCTACCCCCAGGGACGCAGATACTCTCCTCCCTGAGTCACCTATACTCTACTCCCAGAGTCACAGATACTCTACTCCCAGAGTCACCTATACTCTACTCCCAGAGTCATGATTACACTACTCCCAGAGTCACCGATACTCTGCTCCCAGAGTCACGGATACTCTACTCCCAGAGTCACAGATACTCGACTCCCAGCGTCACAGATTCTCTACTCCCAGAGTCACAGGTACTCTGCTCCCAGAGTCACAGACACTCTGCTCCCAGAGTCACAGATACTCTACTCCCAGAGTCACAGATACTCTACTCCCAGAGTCACCTATACTCTACTCCCAGAGTCATGATTACACTACTCCCAGAGTCACCGATACTCTGCTCCCAGAGTCACAGATACTCTACTCCCAGAGTCACAGATACTCGACTCCCAGCGTCACAGATTCTCTACTCCCAGAGTCACAGATACTCTGCTCCCAGAGTCACAGATACTATACTGCCAGAGTCGCAGATACTCTACTGCCAGAGTCGCAGATAATCTACTCCCAGAGTCACAGACACTCTGCTCCCAGAGTCACAGATACTATACTGCCAGAGTCGCAGATACTCTACTGCCAGAGTCGCAGATAATCTACTCCCAGAGTCACAGACACTCTGCTCCCAGAGTCACAGATACTATACTGCCAGAGTCGCAGATACTCTACTGCCAGAGTCGCAGATAATCTACTCCCAGAGTCACAGATACTCGACTCCCAGAGGCATAGATTCTCTACTCACAGAGTGGCAGATACTCTACTCCCAGAGTCACAGAAACTCGACTCCCAGAGTCGCAGATACTCTACTCCCAGAGTGGCAGATACTCTACTCCCAGAGTCACAGATTCTCGACTCCCAGAGTCACAGATCCTCTACTCACAGAGTGGCAGATACTCTACTCCCAGAGTCACAGATACTCGACTCCCAGAGTCGCAGATACTCTACTCCCAGAGTCACAGATACTCGACTCCCAGCGTAACTGATACTCTACTCCCAGAGTCACAGATACTATACACCCAGGTTCACAGATATTCTACTCCCAGAGTCACAGATACTCGACTCCCAGAGTCGGAGATACTCTACTCCCAGAGTCACAGATACTCTACTCCAAGAGTCACAGATACTCTACTCCCAGAGTCGCAGATACTCTACTCCCAGAGTCACAGATACTCGACCCCCAGAGTCATAGATACTCTACTCCCAGAGGCACAGATACTCTACTCGGAGATTCGCAGATATTCTACTCCCAGAGTCACAGATACTCGATTCCCAGAGACACAGATACTCTACTCTCAGCGTCGCAGATACTCGACTCCCACAGTCACAGATACTCTCTTCCCATAGTCACAGATACTCTACTCCCAGAGTCACAGATACTCTACTCCCAGAGTCGCGGATACTCTACTACCAGATTCACAGATTCTCTCCTCCCAGAGTAACAGATACTCTACTCCCAGAGTCGCGGATATTCTACTCCCAGAGTCGCAGATACTATACTGCCAGAGATGCAGATACTCTACTGCCAGAGTCGCAGATAATCTACTCCCAGAGTCACAGATACACGACTCACAGAGTGGCAGATACTCTACTCCCAGAGTCACAGATACTCTGCTCCCAGAGTGACAGATACTCGACTCCCAGAGTCATAGATACTCTACTCACAGAGTCACAGATTCTCTACTCCCAGAGGCACAGATACTCTACCCCCAGGGACGCAGATACTCTCCTCCCTGAGTCACCTATACTCTACTCCCAGAGTCACAGATACTCTACTCCCAGAGTCACCTATACTCTACTCCCAGAGTCATGATTACACTACTCCCAGAGTCACCGATACTCTGCTCCCAGAGTCACGGATACTCTACTCCCAGAGTCACAGATACTCGACTCCCAGCGTCACAGATTCTCTACTCCCAGGGTCACAGATACTCTGCTCCCAGAGTCACAGACACTCTGCTCCCAGAGTCACAGATACTCTACTCCCAGAGTCACAGATACTCTACTCCCAGAGTCACCTATACTCTACTCCCAGAGTCATGATTACACTACTCCCAGAGTCACCGATACTCTGCTCCCAGAGTCACAGATACTCTACTCCCAGAGTCACAGATACTCGACTCCAAGCGTCACAGATTCTCTACTCCCAGAGTCACAGATACTCTGCTCCCAGAGTCACAGATACTATACTGCCAGAGTCGCAGATACTCTACTGCCAGAGTCGCAGATAATCTACTCCCAGAGTCACAGACACTCTGCTCCCAGAGTCACAGATACTATACTGCCAGAGTCGCAGATACTCTACTGCCAGAGTCGCAGATAATCTACTCCCAGAGTCACAGATACTCGACTCCCAGAGGCATAGATTCTCGACTCCCAGAGTCACAGATCCTCTACTCACAGAGTGGCAGATACTCTACTCCCAGAGTCACAGATACTCGACTCCCAGAGTCGCAGATACTCGACTCCCAGAGTCACAGATACTCGACTCCCAGCGTAACTGATACTCTACTCCCAGAGTCACAAAATACTATACACCCAGGTTCACAGATATTCTACTCCCAGAGTCACAGATACTCGACTCCCAGAGTCGGAGATACTCTACTCCCAGAGTCACAGATACTCTACTCCAAGAGTCACAGATACTCTACTCCCAGAGTCGCAGATACTCTACTCCCAGAGTCACAGATACTCGACCCCCAGAGTCATAGATACTCTACTCCCAGAGGCACAGATACTCTACTCGGAGATTCGCAGATATTCTACTCCCAGAGTCACAGATACTCGATTCCCAGAGACACAGATACTCTAATCTCAGCGTCGCAGATACTCGACTCCCACAGTCACAGATACTCTCTTCCCATAGTCACAGATAATCTACTCCCAGAGTCACAGATACTCTACTCCCAGAGTCGCGGATACTCTACTACCAGATTCACAGATTCTCTACTCCCAGAGTAACAGATACTCTACTCCCAGATTCGCGGATATTCTACTCCCAGAGTCGCAGATACTATACTGCCAGAGACGCAGATACTCTACTGCCAGAGTCGCAGATAATCTACTCCCAGAGTCACAGATACACGACTCACAGAGTGGCAGATACTCTACTCCCAGAGTCACAGATACTCTGCTCCCAGAGTGACAGATACTCGACTCCCAGAGTCATAGATACTCTACTCACAGAGTCACAGATTCTCTACTCCCAGAGGCACAGATACTCTACTCCCAGAGTCGCATATACTCCACTCCCAGAGTCACAGATACTCGACTCCCAGAGTATCAGATACTCTACTCCCAGAGTCACAGATACTCGACTCCCAGAGTCACAGATACACTACTCCCAGAGTCACAGATACTCTACTCCCAGAGTCACATATACTCTACTCCCAGAGTCACAAGTACTCTACTCCCAGAGTCACCTATACTCTACTCCAGGAGTCACGGATACTCTACTCCCAGAGTCACCGATGCTCTGCTCCCAGAGTCACAGATACCCTACTCCCTGAGACCCGGACACTCTACTCCCAGAGTCACAGATACTCTACTACTCGAGTCACAGGTACTCAACTCCCAGTGTCACAGATCCTCTTCTCCCAGAGTCACAGAATCTCTACTCCCAGAGTCGCAGATACTCTCCTCCCTGAGTCACAGATACTCTACTCCCAGAGTCACAGATACTCTACTCCCAGAGTCACAGATACTCAACCCCCAGAGTCATAGATACTCTACTCACAGAGTCACAGATTCTCTACTCCCAGAGGCACAGATACTCTACTCCCAGAGTCGCATATACTCCACTCCCAGAGTCACAGATACTCGACTCCCAGAGTCACAGGTACTCTGCTCCCAGAGTCACAGACACTCTGCTCCCAGAGTCACAGATACTCTACTCCCAGAGTCACAGATACTCTACTCCCAGAGTCACCTATACTCTACTCCCAGAGTCATGATTACACTACTCCCAGAGTCACCGATACTCTGCTCCCAGAGTCACAGATACTCTACTCCCAGAGTCACAGATACTCGACTCCCAGCGTCACAGATTCTCTACTCCCAGAGTCACAGATACTCTGCTCCCAGAGTCACAGATACTATACTGCCAGAGTCGCAGATACTCTACTGCCAGAGTCGCAGATAATCTACTCCCAGAGTCACAGACACTCTGCTCCCAGAGTCACAGATACTATACTGCCAGAGTCGCAGATACTCTACTGCCAGAGTCGCAGATAATCTACTCCCAGAGTCACAGACACTCTGCTCCCAGAGTCACAGATACTATACTGCCAGAGTCGCAGATACTCTACTGCCAGAGTCGCAGATAATCTACTCCCAGAGTCACAGATACTCGACTCCCAGAGGCATAGATTCTCTACTCACAGAGTGGCAGATACTCTACTCCCAGAGTCACAGAAACTCGACTCCCAGAGTCGCAGATACTCTACTCCCAGAGTGGCAGATACTCTACTCCCAGAGTCACAGATTCTCGACTCCCAGAGTCACAGATCCTCTACTCACAGAGTGGCAGATACTCTACTCCCAGAGTCACAGATACTCGACTCCCAGAGTCGCAGATACTCTACTCCCAGAGTCACAGATACTCGACTCCCAGCGTAACTGATACTCTACTCCCAGAGTCACAGATACTATACACCCAGGTTCACAGATATTCTACTCCCAGAGTCACAGATACTCGACTCCCAGAGTCGGAGATACTCTACTCCCAGAGTCACAGATACTCTACTCCAAGAGTCACAGATACTCTACTCCCAGAGTCGCAGATACTCTACTCCCAGAGTCACAGATACTCGACCCCCAGAGTCATAGATACTCTACTCCCAGAGGCACAGATACTCTACTCGGAGATTCGCAGATATTCTACTCCCAGAGTCACAGATACTCGATTCCCAGAGACACAGATACTCTACTCTCAGCGTCGCAGATACTCGACTCCCACAGTCACAGATACTCTCTTCCCATAGTCACAGATACTCTACTCCCAGAGTCACAGATACTCTACTCCCAGAGTCGCGGATACTCTACTACCAGATTCACAGATTCTCTCCTCCCAGAGTAACAGATACTCTACTCCCAGAGTCGCGGATATTCTACTCCCAGAGTCGCAGATACTATACTGCCAGAGATGCAGATACTCTACTGCCAGAGTCGCAGATAATCTACTCCCAGAGTCACAGATACACGACTCACAGAGTGGCAGATACTCTACTCCCAGAGTCACAGATACTCTGCTCCCAGAGTGACAGATACTCGACTCCCAGAGTCATAGATACTCTACTCACAGAGTCACAGATTCTCTACTCCCAGAGGCACAGATACTCTACCCCCAGGGACGCAGATACTCTCCTCCCTGAGTCACCTATACTCTACTCCCAGAGTCACAGATACTCTACTCCCAGAGTCACCTATACTCTACTCCCAGAGTCATGATTACACTACTCCCAGAGTCACCGATACTCTGCTCCCAGAGTCACGGATACTCTACTCCCAGAGTCACAGATACTCGACTCCCAGCGTCACAGATTCTCTACTCCCAGGGTCACAGATACTCTGCTCCCAGAGTCACAGACACTCTGCTCCCAGAGTCACAGATACTCTACTCCCAGAGTCACAGATACTCTACTCCCAGAGTCACCTATACTCTACTCCCAGAGTCATGATTACACTACTCCCAGAGTCACCGATACTCTGCTCCCAGAGTCACAGATACTCTACTCCCAGAGTCACAGATACTCGACTCCCAGCGTCACAGATTCTCTACTCCCAGAGTCACAGATACTCTGCTCCCAGAGTCACAGATACTATACTGCCAGAGTCGCAGATACTCTACTGCCAGAGTCGCAGATAATCTACTCCCAGAGTCACAGACACTCTGCTCCCAGAGTCACAGATACTATACTGCCAGAGTCGCAGATACTCTACTGCCAGAGTCGCAGATAATCTACTCCCAGAGTCACAGATACTCGACTCCCAGAGGCATAGATTCTCGACTCCCAGAGTCACAGATCCTCTACTCACAGAGTGGCAGATACTCTACTCCCAGAGTCACAGATACTCGACTCCCAGAGTCGCAGATACTCGACTCCCAGAGTCACAGATACTCGACTCCCAGCGTAACTGATACTCTACTCCCAGAGTCACAAAATACTATACACCCAGGTTCACAGATATTCTACTCCCAGAGTCACAGATACTCGACTCCCAGAGTCGGAGATACTCTACTCCCAGAGTCACAGATACTCTACTCCAAGAGTCACAGATACTCTACTCCCAGAGTCGCAGATACTCTACTCCCAGAGTCACAGATACTCGACCCCCAGAGTCATAGATACTCTACTGCCAGAGGCACAGATACTCTACTCGGAGATTCGCAGATATTCTACTCCCAGAGTCACAGATACTCGATTCCCAGAGACACAGATACTCTAATCTCAGCGTCGCAGATACTCGACTCCCACAGTCACAGATACTCTCTTCCCATAGTCACAGATACTCTACTCCCAGAGTCACAGATACTCTACTCCCAGAGTCGCGGATACTCTACTACCAGATTCACAGATTCTCTACTCCCAGAGTAACAGATACTCTACTCCCAGATTCGCGGATATTCTACTCCCAGAGTCGCAGATACTATACTGCCAGAGACGCAGATACTCTACTGCCAGAGTCGCAGATAATCTACTCCCAGAGTCACAGATACACGACTCACAGAGTGGCAGATACTCTACTCCCAGAGTCACAGATACTCTGCTCCCAGAGTGACAGATACTCGACTCCCAGAGTCATAGATACTCTACTCACAGAGTCACAGATTCTCTACTCCCAGAGGCACAGATACTCTACTCCCAGAGTCGCATATACTCCACTCCCAGAGTCACAGATACTCGACTCCCAGAGTATCAGATACTCTACTCCCAGAGTCACAGATACTCGACTCCCAGAGTCACAGATACACTACTCCCAGAGTCACAGATACTCTACTCCCAGAGTCACATATACTCTACTCCCAGAGTCACAAGTACTCTACTCCCAGAGTCACCTATACTCTACTCCAGGAGTCACGGATACTCTACTCCCAGAGTCACCGATGCTCTGCTCCCAGAGTCACAGATACCCTACTCCCTGAGACCCGGACACTCTACTCCCAGAGTCACAGATACTCTACTACTCGAGTCACAGGTACTCAACTCCCAGTGTCACAGATCCTCTTCTCCCAGAGTCACAGAATCTCTACTCCCAGAGTCGCAGATACTCTCCTCCCTGAGTCACAGATACTCTACTCCCAGAGTCACAGATACTCTACTCCCAGAGTCACAGATACTCAACCCCCAGAGTCATAGATACTCTACTCACAGAGTCACAGATTCTCTACTCCCAGAGGCACAGATACTCTACTCCCAGAGTCGCATATACTCCACTCCCAGAGTCACAGATACTCGACTCCCACAGTATCAGATACTCTACTCCCAGAGTCACAGATACTCGACTCCCAGAGTCACAGATACACTACTCCCAGAGTCACAGATACTCTACTCCCAGAGTCACAGATAATCTACTCCCAGAGTCGCAGATACTCTACTCCCAGAGTCACAGCTACTCTATTCCCAGAGTCACAGATACTCTACTCCCAGAGTCACAGATATTCGACTCCCAGAGTATCAGATACTCTACTCCCAGAGTCACAGATACTCGACTCCCAGAGTCACAGATACACTACTCCCAGAGTCACAGATACTCTACTCCCAGAGTCGCAGACACTCTACTCCCAGAGTCACGGATACTCTACTCCCAGAGTCAACGATACTCTGCTCCCAGAGTCACAGATACTCTACTCCCAGAGTCACATATACTCTACTCCCAGATTCACAGGTAGTCTACTCCCAGAGTCACAGATACTCTACTTCCAGAGTCACAGATACTCTACTCCCAGAGTCACATATACTCTACTCCCAGAGTCACAAGTACTCTACTCCCAGAGTCACCTATACTCTACTCCAGGAGTCACGGATACTCTACTCCCAGAGTCACCGATACTCTGCTCCCAGAGTCACAGATACCCTACTCCCTGAGACCCGGACACTCTACTCCCAGAGTCACAGATACTCTACGACTCGAGTCACAGGTACTCAACTCCCAGTGTCACAGATCCTCTTCTCCCAGAGTCACAGAATCTCTACTCCCAGAGTCGCAGATACTCTCCTCCCTGAGTCACAGATACTCTACTCCCAGAGTCACAGATACTCGACTCCCAGAGTCACAGATACTTTACTCCCAGAGTCACAGGTACTCTACTCCCAGAGTCACCTATACTCTACTCCCAGAGTCACAGATACTCTACTCCCAGAGTCACAGATACTCTACTCCCAGAGTCACAAATACTCTACTCCTAGAGTCACAGGTACTCTACTCCCAGAGACACCGATACTCTACTCCCAGAGTCACGGATACACTACTCCCAGAGTCACAGATTCTCTTCTGCCAGAGTCACAGAAACTCTACTCCCAGAGTCGCAGATACTCTCCTCCCTGAGTCACAGATACTCTACTCCCAGTGTCACAGAGACTCTACTCCCAGAGTCACAGATACTCTACTCCCAGAGTCACATATACTCTACTCCTAGAGTCACAGGTACTCTACTCCCAGAGACACCTATACTCTACTCCCAGAGTCACGGATACTCTACTCCCAGAGTCACAGATTCCCTTCTGCCAGAGTCACAGAAACTCTACTCCCAGAGTCGCAGATACTCTCCTCCCTGAGTCACAGATACTCTACTCCCAGTGTCACAGAGACTCTTCACCCAGAGTCGCAGATACTCTCCTCCCTGAGTCACAGATAATCTGCTCCCAGAGTCACAGATACTCTACTCCCAGAGTCACAGATACTCTACTCCCAGAGTCACATATATTCTACTCCCAGAGTCACAGGTACTCTACTCCCAGAGTCACCTATACTCTACCCCCAGAGTCACGGATACTCTACTCCCAGAGACACCGATACTCTGCTCCCAGAGTCACAGATACTCAACTCCCAGAGACCCGGACACTCTACTCCCAGAGTCACAGATACTCTACTCCTCGAGTCACAGGTACTCGACTCCCAGGGTCACAGATTCTCTTCTCCCAGAGTCACAGAAACTCTACTCCCAGAGTCGCAGATACTCTCCTTCCTGAGTTACAGAAACTCTACTCCCAGAGTCGCAGATACTATACTGCCAGAGTCGCAGATAATCCACTCCCAGAGTCACAGATACTCTACTCCCAGAGTCCCAAATACTCGACTCCCAGAGTCACAGATACTCTACTCCCAGAGTCACATATACTCTACTCCCAGAGTCACAGATACTCTACTCCCAGAGTCACGGATACTCTACTCCCAGAGTCACATATACTCTACTCCCAGTGACACAGATACTCTACTCCCAGAGTCACAGATACTCTACTCCCAGAGTCACAGAAAATCTACTCCCAGAGTCGCAGATACTCTAATCCCAGAGTCACAGATACTCGACTCCCAGAGTCACGGATCCTCTACTCCCAGAGTCGCAGATACTCCACACCCAGAGTCACAGATACTTTACTCCCAGAATCGCAGATACTCTAATCCCAGTGTCACAGATACTCGACTCCCAGAGTCACGGATATTATACTCCCATTGTCGCGGACACTCTACTCCCAGAGTCACAGATACTCTATTCCCAGAGTCACAGGTACTCTACTCCCAGAGTCACAGTTCCTCCACTCCCAGAGTCGCGGATACTCCACTTACTGAGTCACAGAGACTCTACTCCCAGAGTCGCAAATACTCTTCTCCCCGAGTCACAGATACTCGACTCCCAGAGTAACAGATACTCTACTCCCAGAGTCCCAAATACTCGACTCCCAGAGTCACAGATACTCAACTCCCAGAGTCACATATACTCTACTCCCAGAGTCACAGATACTCTACTCCCAGAGTCGCGGATACTCTACTCGCAGAGTCACATATACTCTACTCCCAGTGTCACAGATACTCTACTCCCAGAGTCACAGATACTCTACTCCCAGAGTCACAGATACTCGACTCCCAGAGTTACGGATACTCTATTCCCAGTGTCACAGATACTCAACCCCCAGAGTCATAGATACTCTACTCCCAGAGTCACAGATTCTCTACACCCAGAGGCACAGATACTCTACTCCCAGAGACGCATATACTCCACTCCCAGAGTCACAGATACCCGACTCCCAGTGTATCAGATACTCTACTCCCAGAGTCACAGATACTCGACTCCCAGTGTCACAGATACACTACTCCCAGAGTCACAGATACTCTACTCCCAGAGTCACAGATACTCGACCCCCAGAGTCATAGATGCTCTACTCCCAGAGGCACAGATACTGTACTCGGAGCTTCGCAGATATTCTACTCCCAGAGTCACAGATATTCGACTCCCAGAGTATCAGATACTCTACTCCCAGAGTCCCAAATACTCGACTCCCAGAGTCACAAATACTCGACTCCCAGAGTAACAGATACTCTACTCCCAGAGTCCCAAATACTCGACTCCCAGAGTCACAGATACTCTACTCCCAGAGTCACATATACTCTACTCCCAGAGTCACAGATTCTCTACCCCCAGAGTCGCGGATACTCTACTCGCAGAGTCACATATACTCTACTCCTAGTGTCACAGATACTCTACTCCCAGTATCACAGATACTCTACTCCCTGAGTCACAGATACTCGACTCCCAGAGTTACGGATACTCAATTCCCAGTGTCACAGATAATCTACTCTCAGAGTCACAGGTACTCTCCTACCAGAATCACAGATACTCTACTCCCAGAGTCGCAGATACTCTACTCCCAGAGTCACAGATACTCTACTCCCAGAGTCACAGATACTCTACTCCCAGAGTCACGGATCCTCTACTCCCAGAGTCGCAGATACTCCACACCCAGAGTCACAGATACTTTACTCCCAGAATCGCAGATACTCTAATCCCAGAGTCACAGATACTCGACTCCCAGAGTCACGGATACTATACTCCCAGAGTCGCAGGTACTCTATTCCCAGAGTCACAGATACTCTACTCCCATTGTCGCGGACACTCTACTCCCAGAGTCGCAAATACTCTTCTCCCCGAGTCACAGATACCCGACTCCCAGAGTAACAGATACTCTACTCCCAGAGTCCCAAATACTCGACTCCCAGAGTCACAGATACTCTACTCCCAGAGTCACATATACTCTACTCCCAGAGTCACAGATACTCTACTCCCAGAGTCGCGGATACTCTACTCGCAGAGTCACATATACTCTACTCCCAGTGTCACAGATACTCTACTCACAGAGTCACAGATACTCTACTCCCAGAGTCACAGATACTCGACTCCCAGAGTTACGGATACTCTATTCCCAGTGTCACAGAGTCACAGATTCTCTACACCCAGAGGCACAGATACTCTACTCCCAGAGACGCATATACTCCACTCCCAGAGTCACAGATACCCGACTCCCAGTGTATCAGATACTCTACTCCCAGAGTCACAGATACTCGACTCCCAGAGTCACAGATACACTACTCCCAGAGTCACAGATACTCTACTCCCAGAGTCACAGATACTCGACTCCCAGAGTATCAGATACTCTACTCCCAGAGGCACAGATACTCTGCTCCCAGAGTCGCAGATACTCTACTCCCACAGACACAGATACTCTATTCCCATAGTCACAGATACTCTACTCCCAGAGTCACGGATACTCTACTCCCAGAGTCGCGGATACTCTACTCCCAGATTCACAGATTCTCTATTCCCAGAGTAACAGATACTCTACTCCCAGAGTCGCGGATATTCTACTCCCAGAGCCGAAGATACTATACTGCCAGATTTGCAGATACTCTACTGCCAGAGTCGCAGATAATTTACTCCCAGAGTCGCAGATACTCTAATCCCAGAGTCACAGATACTCGACTCCCAGAGTCACGGATCCTCTACTCCCAGAGTCGCAGACACTCCACACCCAGAGTCACAGATACTCTACTCCCAGAATCGCAGATACTCTAATCCCAGAGTCACAGATACTCGACTCCCAGAGTCACGGATACTATACTCCCAGAGTCGCAGATACTCTATTCCCAGAGTCACAGATACTCTACTCCCATTGTCACGGACACTCTACTCCCAGAGTCACAGATACTATATTCCCAGAGTCACAGGTACTCTACACCCAGACTCACAGATCCTCCACTCCCAGAGTCGTCGATACTCCACTCACTGAGTCACAGAGTCTCTACTCCCAGAGTCGCAAATACTCTTCTCCCCGAGTCACAGATACTCGACTCCCAGAGTAACAGATACTCTACTCCCAGAGTCCCAAATACTCGACTCCCAGAGTCACAAATACTCGACTCCCAGAGTAACAGATACTCTACTCCCAGAGTCCCAAATACTCGACTCCCAGAGTCACAGATACTCTACTCCCAGAGTCACATATACTCTACTCCCAGAGTCACAGATACTCTACCCCCAGAGTCGCGGATACTCTACTCGCAGAGTCACATATACTCTACTCCTAGTGTCACAGATACTCTACTCCCAGTATCACAGATACTCTACTCCCTGAGTCACAGATACTCGACTCCCAGAGTTACGGATACTCAATTCCCAGTGTCACAGATAATCTACTCTCAGAGTCACAGGTACTCTCCTACCAGAATCACAGATACTCTACTCCCAGAGTCGCAGATACTCTACTCCCAGAGTCACAGATACTCTACTCCCAGAGTCACAGATACTCTACTCCCAGAGTCACGGATACTCTACTCCCAGAGTCGCAGATACTCTACTCCATTAGTCGCAGGTACTCTACTACCTGAGTCACAGATACTCTGCTCCCAGAATCACAGATACTCGACTCCCAGAGTCATAGATACTCTACTCCCAGCGTCACAGATACTCTGCTCGCAGAGTCGCAGATCCTCTACTCCCAGAGTCACAGATACTCAACCCCCAGAGTCATAGATACTCTACTCACAGAGTCACAGATTCTCTACTCCCAGAGGCACAGATACTCTACTCCCAGAGTCGCATATACTCCACTCCCAGAGTCACAGATACTCGACTCCCAGAGTATCAGATACTCTACTCCCAGAGTCACAGATACTCGACTCCCAGAGTCACAGATACACTACTCCCAGAGTCACAGATACTCTACTCCCAGAGTCACAGATAATCTACTCCCAGAGTCGCAGATACTCTACTCCCAGAGTCACAGCTACTCTATTCCCAGAGTCACAGATACTCTACTCCCAGAGTCACAGATACTCGACTCCCAGAGTATCAGATACTCTACTCCCAGAGTCACAGATACTCGACTCCCAGAGTCGCAGATACTCTACTCCCAGAGTCACAGATACTCTACTCCCAGAGTCACGGATACTCTACTCCCAGAGTCGCAGATACTCTACTCCATTAGTCGCAGGTACTCTACTACCTGAGTCACAGATACTCTGCTCCCAGAATCACAGAGACTCAACTCCCAGAGTCATAGATACTCTACTCCCAGCGTCACAGATACTCTGCTCCCAGAGTCGCAGATCCTCTACTCCCAGAGTCACAGATTCTCTACTCCCAGAGGCACAGATACTCTACTCCCAGAGTCGCATATACTCCACTCCCAGAGTCACAGATACTCGACTCCCAGAGTATCAGATACTCTACTCCCAGAGTCACAGATACTCGACTCCCAGAGTCACAGATACACTACTCCCAGAGTCACAGATACTCTACTCCCAGAGTCACAGATACTCGGCCCCCAGAGTCATAGATGCTCTACTCTCAGAGGCACAGATACTCTCCTCGGAGTTTCGCAGATATTCTACTCCCAGAGTCACAGATACTCGACTCCCAGAGTATCAGATACTCTACTCCCAGAGGCACAGATACTCTGCTCCCAGCGTCACAGATACTCTGCTCCCAGAGTCGCAGATCCACTACTCCCAGAGTCACAGATTCTCTACTCCCAGAGGCACAGATACTCTACTCCCACAGTCGCATATACTCCACTCCCAGGGTCACAGATACTCGACTCCCAGAGTATCAGATACTCTACTCCCAGAGTCACAGATACTCGACTCCCAGAGTCACAGATACACTACTCCCAGAGTCACAGATACTCTACTCCCAGAGTCACAGATACTCGGCCCCCAGAGTCATAGATGCTCTACTCCCAGAGGCACAGATACTCTCCTCGGAGTTTCGCAGATATTCTGCTCCCAGAGTCACAGATACTCGACTCCCAGAGTATCAGATACTCTACTCCCAGAGGCACAGATACTCTGCTCCCAGAATCACAGATACTCGACTCCCAGAGTCATAGATACTCTACTCCCAGCGTCACAGATACTCTGCTCCCAGAGTCGCAGATCCTCTACTCCCAGAGTCACAGATACTCAACCCCCAGAGTCATAGATACTCTACTCACAGAGTCACAGATTCTCTACTCCCAGAGGCACAGATACTCTACTCCCAGAGTCGCATATACTCCACTCCCAGAGTCACAGATACTCGACTCCCAGAGTATCAGATACTCTACTCCCAGAGTCACAGATACTCGACTCCCAGAGTCACAGATACACTACTCCCAGAGTCACAGATACTCTACTCCCAGAGTCACAGATAATCTACTCCCAGAGTCGCAGATACTCTACTCCCAGAGTCACAGCTACTCTATTCCCAGAGTCACAGATACTCTACTCCCAGAGTCACAGATACTCGACTCCCAGAGTATCAGATACTCTACTCCCAGAGTCACAGATACTCGACTCCCAGAGTCACAGATACACTACTCCCAGAGTCACAGATACTCTACTCCCAGAGTCGCAGATACTCTACTCCCAGAGTCACAGATACTCTACTCCCAGAGTCACGGATACTCTACTCCCAGAGTCGCAGATACTCTACTCCATTAGTCGCAGGTACTCTACTACCTGAGTCACAGATACTCTGCTCCCAGAATCACAGAGACTCAACTCCCAGAGTCATAGATACTCTACTCCCAGCGTCACAGATACTCTGCTCCCAGAGTCGCAGATCCTCTACTCCCAGAGTCACAGATTCTCTACTCCCAGAGGCACAGATACTCTACTCCCAGAGTCGCATATACTCCACTCCCAGAGTCACAGATACTCGACTCCCAGAGTATCAGATACTCTACTCCCAGAGTCACAGATACTCGACTCCCAGAGTCACAGATACACTACTCCCAGAGTCACAGATACTCTACTCCCAGAGTCACAGATACTCGGCCCCCAGAGTCATAGATGCTCTACTCTCAGAGGCACAGATACTCTCCTCGGAGTTTCGCAGATATTCTACTCCCAGAGTCACAGATACTCGACTCCCAGAGTATCAGATACTCTACTCCCAGAGGCACAGATACTCTACTCCCAGAGTCGCAAATACTCTTCTCCCCGAGTCACAGATACTCGACTCCCAGAGTAACAGATACTCTACTCCCAGAGTCCCAAATACTCGACTCCCAGAGTCACAAATACTCGACTCCCAGAGTAACAGATACTCTACTCCCAGAGTCCCAAATACTCGACTCCCAGAGTCACAGATACTCTACTCCCAGAGTCACATATACTCTACTCCCAGAGTCACAGATACTCTACCCCCAGAGTCGCGGATACTCTACTCGCAGAGTCACATATACTCTACTCCTAGTGTCACAGATACTCTACTCCCAGTATCACAGATACTCTACTCCCTGAGTCACAGATACTCGACTCCCAGAGTTACGGATACTCAATTCCCAGTGTCACAGATAATCTACTCTCAGAGTCACAGGTACTCTCCTACCAGAATCACAGATACTCTACTCCCAGAGTCGCAGATACTCTACTCCCAGAGTCACAGATACTCTACTCCCAGAGTCACGGATACTCTACTCCCAGAGTCGCAGATACTCTACTCCATTAGTCGCAGGTACTCTACTACCTGAGTCACAGATACTCTGCTCCCAGAATCACAGATACTCGACTCCCAGAGTCATAGATACTCTACTCCCAGCGTCACAGATACTCTGCTCCCAGAGTCGCAGATCCTCTACTCCCAGAGTCACAGATACTCAACCCCCAGAGTCATAGATACTCTACTCACAGAGTCACAGATTCTCTACTCCCAGAGGCACAGATACTCTACTCCCAGAGTCGCATATACTCCACTCCCAGAGTCACAGATACTCGACTCCCAGAGTATCAGATACTCTACTCCCAGAGTCACAGATACTCGACTCCCAGATCACAGATACACTACTCCCAGAGTCACAGATACTCTACTCCCAGAGTCACAGATAATCTACTCCCAGAGTCGCAGATACTCTACTCCCAGAGTCACAGCTACTCTATTCCCAGAGTCATAGATACTCTACTCCCAGAGTCACAGATACTCGACTCCCAGAGTATCAGATACTCTACTCCCAGAGTCACAGATACTCGACTCCCAGAGTCACAGATACACTACTCCCAGAGTCACAGATACTCTACTCCCAGAGTCGCAGATACTCTACTCCCAGAGTCACAGATACTCTACTCCCAGAGTCACGGATACTCTACTCCCAGAGTCGCAGATACTCTACTCCATTAGTCGCAGGTACTCTACTACCTGAGTCACAGATACTCTGCTCCCAGAATCACAGAGACTCAACTCCCAGAGTCATAGATACTCTACTCCCAGCGTCACAGATACTCTGCTCCCAGGGTCGCAGATCCTCTACTCCCAGAGTCACAGATTCTCTACTCCCAGAGGCACAGATACTCTACTCCCAGAGTCGCATATACTCCACTCCCAGAGTCACAGATACTCGACTCCCAGAGTATCAGATACTCTACTCCCAGAGTCACAGATACTCGACTCCCAGAGTCACAGATACACTACTCCCAGAGTCACAGATACTCTACTCCCAGAGTCACAGATACTCGGCCCCCAGAGTCATAGATGCTCTACTCTCAGAGGCACAGATACTCTCCTCGGAGTTTCGCAGATATTCTACTCCCAGAGTCACAGATACTCGACTCCCAGAGTATCAGATACTCTACTCCCAGAGGCACAGATACTCTGCTCCCAGAGTCGCAGATACTCTACTCCCACAGACACAGATACTCTATTCCCATAGTCACAGATACTCTACTCCCAGAGTCACGGATACTCTACTCCCAGAGTCGCGGATACTCTACTCCCAGATTCACAGATTCTCTATTCCCAGAGTAACAGATACTCTACTCCCAGAGTCGCGGATATTCTACTCCCAGAGTCGAAGATACTATACTGCCAGATTTGCAGATACTCTACTGCCAGAGTCGCAGATAATTTACTCCCAGAGTCGCAGATACTCTAATCCCAGAGTCACAGATACTCGACTCCCAGAGTCACGGATCCTCTACTCCCAGAGTCGCAGATACTCCACACCCAGAGTCACAGATACTCTACTCCCAGAATCGCAGATACTCTAATCCCAGAGTCACAGATACTCGACTCCCAGAGTCACGGATACTATACTCCCAGAGTCGCAGATACTCTATTCCCAGAGTCACAGATACTCTACTCCCATTGTCACGGACACTCTACTCCCAGAGTCGCAGATACTCTATTCCCAGAGTCACAGATACTCTACTCCCATTGTCACGGACACTCTACTCCCAGAGTCACAGATACTCTACTCCCAGAGTCACAGATCCTCCACTCCCAGAGTCGCCGATACTCCACTCACTGAGTCACAGAGTCTCTACTCCCAGAGTCGCAAATACTCTTCTCCCCGAGTCACAAATACTCGACTCCCAGAGTAACAGATACTCTACTCCCAGAGTCCCAAATACTCGACTCCCAGAGTCACAGATACTCTACTCCCAGAGTCACATATACTCTACTCCCAGAGTCACAGATACTCTACCCCCAGAGTCGCGGATACTCTACTCGCAGAGTCACATATACTCTACTCCTAGTGTCACAGATACTCTACTCCCAATATCACAGATACTCTACTCCCTGAGTCACAGATACTCGACTCCCAGAGTTACGGATACTCGACTCCCAGAGTTACGGATACTCAATTCCCAGTGTCACAGATAATCTACTCCCAGAGTCACAGATACTCGACTCCCAGAGTCACAGATACTCTACTCTCAGAGTCACAGGTACTCTCCTACCAGAATCACAGATACTCTACTCCCAGAGTCGCAGATGCTCTACTCCCAGAGTCACAGATACTCTACTCCCAGAGTCGCAGATACTCTACTCCATTAGTCGCAGGTACTCTACTACCTGAGTCACAGATACTCTGCTCCCAGAATCACAGATACTCGACTCCCAGAGTCATAGATACTCTACTCCCAGCGTCACAGATACTCTGCTCCCAGAGTCGCAGATCCTCTACTCCCAGAGTCACAGATACTCAACCCCCAGAGTCATAGATACTCTACTCACAGAGTCACAGATTCTCTACTCCCAGAGGCACAGATACTCTACTCCCAGAGTCGCATATACTCCACTCCCAGAGTCACAAATACTCGACGCCCAGAGTATCAGATACTCTACTCCCAGAGTCACAGATACTCGACTCCCAGAGTCACAGATACACTACTCCCAGAGTCACAGATACTCTACTCCCAGAGTCACAGATAATCTACTCCCAGAGTCGCAGATACTCTACTCCCCGAGTCACAGCTACTCTATTCCCAGAGTCACAGATACTCTACTCCCAGAGTCACAGATATTCGACTCCCAGAGTATCAGATACTCTACTCCCAGAGTCACAGATACTCGACTCCCAGAGTCACAGATACACTACTCCCAGAGTCACAGATACTCTACTCCCAGAGTCGCAGATACTCTACTCCCAGAGTCACGGATACTCTACTCCCAGAGTCAACGATACTCTGCTCCCAGAGTCACAGATACTCTACTCCCAGAGTCACATATACTCTACTCCCAGATTCACAGGTAGTCTACTCCCAGAGTCACAGATACTCTACTTCCAGAGTCACAGATACTCTACTCCCAGAGTCACATATACTCTACTCCCAGAGTCACAAGTACTCTACTCCCAGAGTCACCTATACTCTACTCCAGGAGTCACGGATACTCTACTCCCAGAGTCACCGATACTCTGCTCCCAGAGTCACAGATACCCTACTCCCTGAGACCCGGACACTCTACTCCCAGAGTCACAGATACTCTACTACTCGAGTCACAGGTACTCAACTCCCAGTGTCACAGATCCTCTTCTCCCAGAGTCACAGAATCTCTACTCCCAGAGTCGCAGATACTCTCCTCCCTGAGTCACAGATACTCTACTCCCAGAGTCACAGATACTCGACTCCCAGAGTCACAGATACTCTACTGCCAGAGTCACAGGTACGCTACTCCCAGAGTCACCTATACTCTACTCCCAGAGTCACAGATACTCTACTCCCAGAGTCACAGATACTCTACTCCCAGAGTCACATATACTCTACTCCTAGAGTCACAGGTACTCTACTCCCAGAGACACCTATACTCTACTCCCAGAGTCACGGATACTCTACTCCCAGAGTCACAGATTCTCTTCTGCCAGAGTCACAGAAACTCTACTCCCAGAGTCGCAGATACTCTCCTCCCTGAGTCACAGATACTCTACTCCCAGTGTCACAGAGACTCTACTCCCAGAGTCACAGATACTCTACTCCCAGAGTCACATATACTCTACTCCTGGAGTCACAGGTACTCTACTCCCAGAGACACCTATACTCTACTCCCAGAGTCACGGATACTCTACTCCCAGAGTCACAGATTCTCTTCTGCCAGAGTCACAGAAACTCTACTCCCAGAGTCGCAGATACTCTCCTCCCTGAGTCACAGATACTCTACTCCCAGAGTCACATATACTCTACTCCCAGAGTCACAGATACTCTACCCCCAGAGTCGCGGATACTCTACTCGCAGAGTCACATATACTCTACTCCTAGTGTCACAGATACTCTACTCCCAGTATCACAGATACTCTACTCCCTGAGTCACAGATACTCGACTCCCAGAGTTACGGATACTCAATTCCCAGTGTCACAGATAATCTACTCTCAGAGTCACAGGTACTCTCCTACCAGAATCTCTGATACTCTACTCCCAGAGTCGCAGATACTCTACTCCCAGAGTCACAGATACTCTACTCCCAGAGTCACGGATACTCTACTCCCAGAGTCGCAGATACTCTACTCCATTAGTCGCAGGTACTCTACTCCCTGAGTCACAGATACTCTGCTCCCAGAATCACAGATACTCGACTCCCAGAGTCATAGATACTCTACTCCCAGCGTCACAGATACTCTGCTCCCAGAGTCGCAGATCCTCTACTCCCAGAGTCACAGATACTCAACCCCCAGAGTCATAGATACTCTACTCACAGAGTCACAGATTCTCTACTCCCAGAGGCACAGATACTCTACTCCCAGAGTCGCATATACTCCACTCCCAGAGTCACAGATACTCGACTCCCAGAGTATCAGATACTCTACTCCCAGAGTCACAGATACTCGACTCCCAGAGTCACAGATACACTACTCCCAGAGTCACAGATACTCTACTCCCAGAGTCACAGATAATCTACTCCCAGAGTCGCAGATACTCTACTCCCAGAGTCACAGCTACTCTATTCCCAGAGTCATAGATACTCTACTCCCAGAGTCACAGATACTCGACTCCCAGAGTATCAGATACTCTACTCCCAGAGTCACAGATACTCGACTCCCAGAGTCACAGATACACTACTCCCAGAGTCACAGATACTCTACTCCCAGAGTCGCAGATACTCTACTCCCAGAGTCACAGATACTCTACTCCCAGAGTCACGGATACTCTACTCCCAGAGTCGCAGATACTCTACTCCATTAGTCGCAGGTACTCTACTACCTGAGTCACAGATACTCTGCTCCCAGAATCACAGAGACTCAACTCCCAGAGTCATAGATACTCTACTCCCAGCGTCACAGATACTCTGCTCCCAGAGTCGCAGATCCTCTACTCCCAGAGTCACAGATTCTCTACTCCCAGAGGCACAGATACTCTACTCCCAGAGTCGCATATACTCCACTCCCAGAGTCACAGATACTCGACTCCCAGAGTATCAGATACTCTACTCCCAGAGTCACAGATACTCGACTCCCAGAGTCACAGATACACTACTCCCAGAGTCACAGATACTCTACTCCCAGAGTCACAGATACTCGGCCCCCAGAGTCATAGATGCTCTACTCTCAGAGGCACAGATACTCTCCTCGGAGTTTCGCAGATATTCTACTCCCAGAGTCACAGATACTCGACTCCCAGAGTATCAGATACTCTACTCCCAGAGGCACAGATACTCTGCTCCCAGAGTCGCAGATACTCTACTCCCACAGACACAGATACTCTATTCCCATAGTCACAGATACTCTACTCCCAGAGTCACGGATACTCTACTCCCAGAGTCGCGGATACTCTACTCCCAGATTCACAGATTCTCTATTCCCAGAGTAACAGATACTCTACTCCCAGAGTCGCGGATATTCTACTCCCAGAGTCGAAGATACTATACTGCCAGATTTGCAGATACTCTACTGCCAGAGTCGCAGATAATTTACTCCCAGTGTCGCAGATACTCTAATCCCAGAGTCACAGATACTCGACTCCCAGAGTCACGGATCCTCTACTCCCAGAGTCGCAGATACTCCACACCCAGAGTCACAGATACTCTACTCCCAGAATCGCAGATACTCTAATCCCAGAGTCACAGATACTCGACTCCCAGAGTCACGGATACTATACTCCCAGAGTCGCAGATACTCTATTCCCAGAGTCACAGATACTCTACTCCCATTGTCACGGACACTCTACTCCCAGAGTCGCAGATACTCTATTCCCAGAGTCACAGATACTCTACTCCCATTGTCACGGACACTCTACTCCCAGAGTCACAGATGCTCTACTCCCAGAGTCACAGATCCTCCACTCCCAGAGTCGCCGATACTCCACTCACTGAGTCACAGAGTCTCTACTCCCAGAGTCGCAAATACTCTTCTCCCCGAGTCACAAATACTCGACTCCCAGAGTAACAGATACTCTACTCCCAGAGTCCCAAATACTCGACTCCCAGAGTCACAGATACTCTACTCCCAGAGTCACATATACTCTACTCCCAGAGTCACAGATACTCTACCCCCAGAGTCGCGGATACTCTACTCGCAGAGTCACATATACTCTACTCCTAGTGTCACAGATACTCTACTCCCAATATCACAGATACTCTACTCCCTGAGTCACAGATACTCGACTCCCAGAGTTACGGATACTCGACTCCCAGAGTTACGGATACTCAATTCCCAGTGTCACAGATAATCTACTCCCAGAGTCACAGATACTCGACTCCCAGAGTCACAGATACTCTACTCTCAGAGTCACAGGTACTCTCCTACCAGAATCACAGATACTCTACTCCCAGAGTCGCAGATGCTCTACTCCCAGAGTCACAGATACTCTACTCCCAGAGTCGCAGATACTCTACTCCATTAGTCGCAGGTACTCTACTACCTGAGTCACAGATACTCTGCTCCCAGAATCACAGATACTCGACTCCCAGAGTCATAGATACTCTACTCCCAGCGTCACAGATACTCTGCTCCCAGAGTCGCAGATCCTCTACTCCCAGAGTCACAGATACTCAACCCCCAGAGTCATAGATACTCTACTCACAGAGTCACAGATTCTCTACTCCCAGAGGCACAGATACTCTACTGCCAGAGTCGCATATACTCCACTCCCAGAGTCACAAATACTCGACGCCCAGAGTATCAGATACTCTACTCCCAGAGTCACAGATACTCGACTCCCAGAGTCACAGATACACTACTCCCAGAGTCACAGATACTCTACTCCCAGAGTCACAGATAATCTACTCCCAGAGTCGCAGATACTCTACTCCCAGAGTCACAGCTACTCTATTCCCAGAGTCACAGATACTCTACTCCCAGAGTCACAGATATTCGACTCCCAGAGTATCAGATACTCTACTCCCAGAGTCACAGATACTCGACTCCCAGAGTCACAGATACACTACTCCCAGAGTCACAGATACTCTACTCCCAGAGTCGCAGATACTCTACTCCCAGAGTCACGGATACTCTACTCCCAGAGTCAACGATACTCTGCTCCCAGAGTCACAGATACTCTACTCCCAGAGTCACATATACTCTACTCCCAGATTCACAGGTAGTCTACTCCCAGAGTCACAGATACTCTACTTCCAGAGTCACAGATACTCTACTCCCAGAGTCACATATACTCTACTCCCAGAGTCACAAGTACTCTACTCCCAGAGTCACCTATACTCTACTCCAGGAGTCACGGATACTCTACTCCCAGAGTCACCGATACTCTGCTCCCAGAGTCACAGATACCCTACTCCCTGAGACCCGGACACTCTACTCCCAGAGTCACAGATACTCTACTACTCGAGTCACAGGTACTCAACTCCCAGTGTCACAGATCCTCTTCTCCCAGAGTCACAGAATCTCTACTCCCAGAGTCGCAGATACTCTCCTCCCTGAGTCACAGATACTCTACTCCCAGAGTCACAGATACTCGACTCCCAGAGTCACAGATACTCTACTGCCAGAGTCACAGGTACGCTACTCCCAGAGTCACCTATACTCTACTCCCAGAGTCACAGATACTCTACTCCCAGATGCACAGATACTCTACTCCCAGAGTCACATATACTCTACTCCTAGAGTCACAGGTACTCTACTCCCAGAGACACCTATACTCTACTCCCAGAGTCACGGATACTCTACTCCCAGAGTCACAGATTCTCTTCTGCCAGAGTCACAGAAACTCTACTCCCAGAGTCGCAGATACTCTCCTCCCTGAGTCACAGATACTCTACTCCCAGTGTCACAGAGACTCTACTCCCAGAGTCACAGATACTCTACTCCCAGAGTCACATATACTCTACTCCTAGAGTCACAGGTACTCTACTCCCAGAGACACCTATACTCTACTCCCAGAGTCACGGATACTCTACTCCCAGAGTCACAGATTCTCTTCTGCCAGAGTCACAGAAACTCTACTCCCAGAGTCGCAGATACTCTCCTCCCTGAGTCACAGATACTCTACTCCCAGTGTCACAGAGACTCTTCTCCCAGAGTCGCAGATACTCTCCTCCCTGAGTCACAGATAATCTGCTCCCAGAGTCACAGATACTCTACTCCCAGAGTCACAGATACTCTACTCCCAGAATCACATATAGTCTACTCCCAGAGTCACAGGTACTCTACTCCCAGAGTCACCTATACTCTACCCCCAGAGTCACGGATACTCTACTCCCAGAGACACCGATACTCTGCTCCCAGAGTCACAGATACTCAACTCCCAGAGACCCGGACACTCTACTCCCAGAGTCACAGATACTCTACTCCTCGAGTCACAGGTACTCGACTCCCAGGGTCACAGATTCTCTTCTCCCAGAGTCACAGAAACTCTACTCCCAGAGTCGCAGATACTCTCCTTCCTGAGTTACAGAAACTCTACTCCCAGAGTCACTGGGACTCTACTCCCAGAGTCGCAGATACTATACTGCCAGAGTCGCAGATAATCTACTCCCAGAGTCACAGATACTCGACTCCCAGAGTCACAGATACTCTACCCCCAGAGTCACATATACTCTACTCCCAGAGTCACAGATCCTCTACTCACAGAGTCGCAGATAATCCACTCCCAGAGTCACAGATACTCTACTCCCAGAGTCCCAAATACTCGACTCCTAGAGTCACAGATACTCTACTCCCAGAGTCACATATACTCTACTCCCAGAGTCACAGATACTCTACTCCCAGAGTCGCGGATACTCTACTCCCAGAGTCACATATACTCTACGCCTAGTGTCACAGATACTCTACTCCCAGAGTCACAGATACTCTACTCCCAGAGTCACAGATAATCTACTCCCAGAGTCGCAGATACTCTAATCCCAGAGTCACAGATACTCGACTCCCAGAGTCACGGATCCTCTACTCCCAGAGTCGCAGTTACTCCACACCCAGAGTCACAGATACTTTACTCCCAGAATCGCAGATACTCTAATCCCAGAGTCACAGATACTCGACTCCCAGAGTCACGGATACTATACTCCCATTGTCGCGGACACTCTACTCCCAGAGTCACAGCTACTCTATTCCCAGATTCACAGGTACTCTACTACCAGAGTCACAGTTCCTCCACTCCCAGAGTCGCCGATACTCCACTCACTGAGTCACAGAGACTCTACTCCCAGAGTCGCAAATACTCTTCTCCCCGAGTCACAGATACTCGACTCCCAGAGTAACAGATACTCTACTCCCAGAGTCCCAAATACTCGACTCCCAGAGTCACAGATACTCTACTCCCAGAGTCACATATACTCTACTCCCAGAGTCACAGATACTCTACTCCCAGAGTCGCGGATACTCTACTCGCAGAGTCACATATACTCTACTCCCAGTGTCACAGATACTCTACTCCCAGAGTCACAGATACTCTACTCCCAGAGTCACAGATACTCGACTCCCAGAGTTACGGATACTCTATTCCCAGTGTCACAGATACTCAACCCCCAGAGTCATAGATACTCTACTCCCAGAGTCACAGATTCTCTACTCCCAGAGGCACAGATACTCTACTCCCAGAGACGCATATGCTCCACTCCCAGAGTCACAGATACCCGACTCCCAGAGTATCAGATACTCTACTCCCAGAGTCACAGATACTCGACTCCCAGAGTCACAGATACACTACTCCCAGAGTCACAGATACTCTACTCCCAGAGTCACAGATACTCGACCCCCAGAGTCATAGATGCTCTACTCCCAGAGGCACAGATACTCTACTCGGAGCTTCGCAGATATTCTACTCCCAGAGTCACAGATATTTGACTCCCAGAGTATCAGATAATCTACTCCCAGAGGCACAGATACTCTGCTCCAAGAGTCGCAGATACTCTACTCCCACAGACACAGATACTCTATTCCCATAGTCACAGATACTCTACTCCCAGAGTCACGGATACTCTACTCCCAGAGTCGCAGATATTCTACTCCCAGATTCACAGATGCTCTACTCCCAGAGTAACAGATACTCTACTCCCAGAGTCGCGGATATTCTACTCCCAGAGTCGCAGATACTATACTGCCAGAGTCGCAGATACTCTACTGCCAGAGTCGCAGATAATCTACTCCCAGAGTCGCAGATACTCTAATCCCAGAGTCACAGATACTCGACTCCCAGAGTCACGGATCCTCTACTCCCAGAGTCGCAGATACTCCACACCCAGAGTCACAGATACTTTACTCCCAGAATCACAGATACTCTAATCCCAGAGTCACAGATACTCGACTCCCAGAGTCACGGATACTATACTCCCAGAGTCGCGGGTACTCTATTCCCAGAGTCACAGATACTCTACTCCCATTGTCGCAGACACTCTACTCCCAGAGTCACAGATACTCTATTCCCAGAGTCACAGGTACTCTACTCCCAGAGTCACAGATCCTCCACTCCCAGAGTCGCCGATACTCCACTCGCTGAGTCACAGAGACTCTACTCCCAGAGTCGCAAATACTCTTCTCCCCGAGTCACAGATACTCGACTCCCAGAGTAACAGATACTCTACTCCCAGAGTCCCAAATACTCGACTCCCAGAGTCACAGATACTCTACTCCCAGAGTCACATATACTCTACTCCCAGAGTCACAGATACTCTACTCCCAGAGTCGCGGATACTCTACTCGCAGAGTCACATATACTCTACTCCCAGTGTCACAGATACTCTACTCGCAGAGTCACAGATACTCTACTCCCAGAGTCACAGATACTCGACTCCCAGAGTTACGGATACTCTATTCCCAGTGTCACAGATACTCTACTACCAGAGTCACAGATACTGGACTCCCAGAGTCACAGATACTCTACTCTCAGAGTCACAGGTACTCTCCTACCAGAATCACAGATACTCTACTCCCAGAGTCGCAGATACTCTACTCCCAGAGTCACAGATACTCTATTCCCAGAGTCACGGATACTCTACTCCCAGAGTCGCAGATACTCTACTCCATTAGTCGCAGGTACTCTACTACCTGAGTCACAGATACTCTGCTCCCAGAATCACAGAGACTCGACTCCCAGAGTCATAGATACTCTACTCCCAGCGTCACAGATACTCTGCTCCCAGAGTCGCAGATCCTCTACTCCCAGAGTCACAGATTCTCTACTCCCAGAGGCACAGATACTCTACTCCCAGAGTCGCATATACTCCACTCCCAGAGTCACAGATACTCGACTCCCAGAGTATCAGATACTCTACTCCCAGAGTCACAGATACTCGACTCCCAGAGTCACAGATACACTACTCCCAGAGTCACAGATACTCTACTCCCAGAGTCACAGATAATCTACTCCCAGAGTCGCAGATACTCTACTCCCAGAGTCACAGCTACTCTATTCCCAGAGTCACAGATACTCTACTCCCAGAGTCACAGATACTCGACTCCCAGAGTATCAGATACTCTACTCCCAGAGTCACAGATACTCGACTTCCAGAGTCACAGATACACTACTCCCAGAGTCACAGATACTCTACTCCCAGAGTCGCAGATACTCTACTCCCAGAGTCACAGATACTCTACTCCCAGAGTCACGGATACTCTACTCCCAGAGTCGCAGATACTCTACTCCATTAGTCGCAGGTACTCTACTACCTGAGTCACAGATACTCTGCTCCCAGAATCACAGAGACTCAACTCCCAGAGTCATAGATACTCTACTCCCAGCGTCACAGATACTCTGCTCCCAGAGTCGCAGATCCTCTACTCCCAGAGTCACAGATTCTCTACTCCCAGAGGCACAGATACTCTACTCCCAGAGTCGCATATACTCCACTCCCAGAGTCACAGATACTCGACTCCCAGAGTATCAGATACTCTACTCCCAGAGTCACAGATACTCGACTCCCAGAGTCACAGATACTCTACTCCCAGAGTCACAGATACTCTACTCCCAGAGTCACAGATACTCGGCCCCCAGAGTCATAGATGCTCTACTCTCAGAGGCACAGATACTCTCCTCGGAGTTTCGCAGATATTCTACTCCCAGAGTCACAGATACTCGACTCCCAGAGTATCAGATACTCTACTCCCAGAGGCACAGATACTCTGCTCCCAGAGTCGCAGATACTCTACTCCCACAGACACAGATACTCTATTCCCATAGTCACAGATACTCTACTCCCAGAGTCACGGATACTCTACTCCCAGAGTTGCGGATACTCTACTCCCAGATTCACAGATTCTCTATTCCCAGAGTAACAGATACTCTACTCCCAGAGTCGCGGATATTCTACTCCCAGAGTCGAAGATACTATACTGCCAGATTCGCAGATACTCTACTGCCAGAGTCGCAGATAATTTACTCCCAGAGTCGCAGATACTCTAATCCCAGAGTCACAGATACTCGACTCCCAGAGTCACGGATCCTCTACTCCCAGAGTCGCAGATACTCCACACCCAGAGTCACAGATACTCTACTCCCAGAATCGCAGATACTCTACTCCCAGAATCGCAGATACTCTAATCCCAGAGTCACAGATACTCGACTCCCAGAATCACGGATACTATACTCCCAGAGTCGCAGATACTCTATTCCCAGAGTCACAGATACTCTACTCCCATTGTCACGGACACTCTACTCCCAGAGTCGCAGATACTCTATTCCCAGAGTCACAGATACTCTTCTCCCATTGTCACGGACACTCTACTCCCAGAGTCACAGATACTCTACTCCCAGAGTCACAGATCCTCCACTCCCAGAGTCGCCGATACTCCACTCACTGAGTCACAGAGTCTCTACTCCCAGAGTCGCAAATACTCTTCTCCCCGAGTCACAAATACTCGACTCCCAGAGTAACAGATACTCTACTCCCAGAGTCCCAAATACTCGACTCCCAGAGTCACAGATACTCTACTCCCAGAGTCACATATACTCTACTCCCAGAGTCACAGATACTCTACCCCCAGAGTCGCGGATACTCTACTCGCAGAGTCACATATACTCTACTCCTAGTGTCACAGACACTCTACTCCCAATATCACAGATACTCTACTCCCTAAGTCACAGATACTCGACTCCCAGAGTTACGGATACTCAATTCCCAGTGTCACAGATAATCTACTCCCAGAGTCACAGATACTCGACTCCCAGAGTCACAGATACTCTACTCTCAGAGTCACAGGTACTCTCCTACCAGAATCACAGATACTCTACTCCCAGAGTCGCAGATGCTCTACTCCCAGAGTCACAGATACTCTACTCCCAGAGTCGCAGATACTCTACTCCATTAGTCGCAGGTACTCTACTACCTGAGTCACAGATACTCTGCTCCCAGAATCACAGATACTCGACTCCCAGAGTCATAGATACTCTACTCCCAGCGTCACAGATACTCTGCTCCCAGAGTCGCAGATCCTCTACTCCCAGAGTCACAGATACTCAACCCCCAGAGTCATAGATACTCTACTCACAGAGTCACAGATTCTCTACTCCCAGAGGCACAGATACTCTACTCCCAGAGTCGCATATACTCCACTCCCAGAGTCACAGATACTCGACTCCCAGAGTATCAGATACTCTACTCCCAGAGTCACAGATACTCGACTCCCAGAGTCACAGATACACTACTCCCAGAGTCACAGATACTCTACTCCCAGAGTCACAGATAATCTACTCCCAGAGTCGCAGATACTCTACTCCCAGAGTCACAGCTACTCTATTCCCAGAGTCACAGATACTCTACTCCCAGAGTCACAGATATTCGACTCCCAGAGTATCAGATACTCTACTCCCAGAGTCACAGATACTCGACTCCCAGAGTCACAGATACACTACTCCCAGAGTCACAGATACTCTACTCCCAGAGTCGCAGATACTCTACTCCCAGAGTCACGGATACTCTACTCCCAGAGTCAACGATACTCTGCTCCCAGAGTCACAGATACTCTACTCCCAGAGTCACATATACTCTACTCCCAGATTCACAGGTAGTCTACTCCCAGAGTCACAGATACTCTACTTCCAGAGTCACAGATACTCTACTCCCAGAGTCACATATACTCTACTCCCAGAGTCACAAGTACTCTACTCCCAGAGTCACCTATACTCTACTCCAGGAGTCACGGATACTCTACTCCCAGAGTCACCGATACTCTGCTCCCAGAGTCACAGATACCCTACTCCCTGAGACCCGGACACTCTACTCCCAGAGTCACAGATACTCTACTACTCGAGTCACAGGTACTCAACTCCCAGTGTCACAGATCCTCTTCTCCCAGAGTCACAGAATCTCTACTCCCAGAGTCGCAGATACTCTCCTCCCTGAGTCACAGATACTCTACTCCCAGAGTCACAGATACTCGACTCCCAGAGTCACAGATACTCTACTGCCAGAGTCACAGGTACGCTACTCCCAGAGTCACCTATACTCTACTCCCAGAGTCACAGATACTCTACTCCCAGAGTCACAGATACTCTATTCCCAGAGTCACATATACTCTACTCCTAGAGTCACAGGTACTCTACTCCCAGAGACACCTATACTCTACTCCCAGAGTCACGGATACTCTACTCCCAGAGTCACAGATTCTCTTCTGCCAGAGTCACAGAAACTCTACTCCCAGAGTCGCAGATACTCTCCTCCCTGAGTCACAGATACTCTACTCCCAGTGTCACAGAGACTCTACTCCCAGAGTCACAGATACTCTACTCCCAGAGTCACATATACTCTACTCCTAGAGTCACAGGTACTCTACTCCCAGAGACACCTATACTCTACTCCCAGAGTCACGGATACTCTACTCCCAGAGTCACAGATTCTCTTCTGCCAGAGTCACAGAAACTCTACTCCCAGAGTCGCAGATACTCTCCTCCCTGAGTCACAGATACTCTACTCCCAGTGTCACAGAGACTCTTCTCCCAGAGTCGCAGATACTCTCCTCCCTGAGTCACAGATAATCTGCTCCCAGAGTCACAGATACTCTACTCCCAGAGTCACAGATACTCTACTCCCAGAATCACATATAGTCTACTCCCAGAGTCACAGGTACTCTACTCCCAGAGTCACCTATACTCTACCCCCAGAGTCACGGATACTCTAATCCCAGAGACACCGATACTCTGCTCCCAGAGTCACAGATACTCAACTCCCAGAGACCCGGACACTCTACTCCCAGAGTCACAGATACTCTACTCCTCGAGTCACAGGTACTCGACTCCCAGGGTCACAGATTCTCTTCTCCCAGAGTCACAGAAACTCTACTCCCAGAGTCGCAGATACTCTCCTTCCTGAGTTACAGAAACTCTACTCCCAGAGTCACTGGGACTCTACTCCCAGAGTCGCAGATACTATACTGCCAGAGTCGCAGATAATCTACTCCCAGAGTCACAGATACTCGACTCCCAGAGTCACAGATACTCTACCCCCAGAGTCACATATACTCTACTCCCAGAGTCACAGATCCTCTACTCACAGAGTCGCAGATAATCTACTCCCAGAGTCACAGATACTCTACTCCCAGAGTCCCAAATACTCGACTCCCAGAGTCACAGATACTCTACTCCCAGAGTCACATATACTCTACTCCCAGAGTCACAGATACTCTACTCCCAGAGTCGCGGATACTCTACTCCCAGAGTCACATATACTCTACGCCCAGTGTCACAGATACTCTACTCCCAGAGTCACAGATACTCTACTCCCAGAGTCACAGATAATCTACTCCCAGAGTCGCAGATACTCTAATCCCAGAGTCACAGATACTCGACTCCCAGAGTCACGGATCCTCTACTCCCAGAGTCGCAGATACTCCACACCCAGAGTCACAGATACTTTACTCCCAGAATCGCAGATACTCTAATCCCAGAGTCACAGATACTCGACTCCCAGAGTCACGGATACTATACTCCCATTGTCGCGGACACTCTACTCCCAGAGTCACAGCTACTCTATTCCCAGAGTCACAGGTACTCTACTACCAGAGTCACAGTTCCTCCACTCCCAGAGTCGCCGATACTCCACTCACTGAGTCACAGAGACTCTACTCCCAGAGTCGCAAATACTCTTCTCCCCGAGTCACAGATACTCGACTCCCAGAGTAACAGATACTCTACTCCCAGAGTCCCAAATACTCGACTCCCAGAGTCACAGATACTCTACTCCCAGAGTCACATATACTCTACTCCCAGAGTCACAGATACTCTACTCCCAGAGTCGCGGATACTCTACTCGCAGAGTCACATATACTCTACTCCCAGTGTCACAGATACTCTACTCCCAGAGTCACAGATACTCTACTCCCAGAGTCACAGATACTCGACTCCCAGAGTTATGGATACTCTATTCCCAGTGTCACAGATACTCAACCCCCAGAGTCATAGATACTCTACTCCCAGAGTCACAGATTCTCTACTCCCAGAGGCACAGATACTCTACTCCCAGAGACGCATATACTCCACTCCCAGAGTCACAGATACCCAACTCCCAGAGTATCAGATACTCTACTCCCAGAGTCACAGATACTCGACTCCCAGAGTCACAGATACACTACTCCCAGAGTCACAGATACTCTACTCCCAGAGTCACAGATACTCGACCCCCAGAGTCATAGATGCTCTACTCCCAGAGGCACAGATACTCTACTCGGAGCTTCGCAGATATTCTACTCCCAGAGTCACAGATATTTGACTCCCAGAGTATCAGATACTCTACTCCCAGAGGCACAGATACTCTGCTCCAAGAGTCGCAGATACTCTACTCCCACAGACACAGATACTCTATTCCCATAGTCACAGATACTCTACTCCCAGAGTCACGGATACTCTACTCCCAGAGTCGCGGATACTCTACTCCCAGATTCACAGATGCTCTACTCCCAGAGTAACAGATACTCTACTACCAGAGTCACAGATACTGGACTCCCAGAGTCACAGATACTCTACTCTCAGAGTCACAGGTACTCTCCTACCAGAATAACAGATATTCTACTCCCAGAGTCGCAGATACTCTACTCCCAGAGTCACAGATACTCTATTCCCAGAGTCACGGATACTCTACTCCCAGAGTCGCAGATACTCTACTCCATTAGTCGCAGGTACTCTACTACCTGAGTCACAGATACTCTGCTCCCAGAATCACAGAGACTCGACTCCCAGAGTCATAGATACTCTACTCCCAGCGTCACAGATACTCTGCTCCCAGAGTCGCAGATCCTCTACTCCCAGAGTCACAGATTCTCTACTCCCAGAGGCACAGATACTCTACTCCCAGAGTCGCATATACTCCACTCCCAGAGTCACAGATACTCGACTCCCAGAGTATCAGATACTCTACTCCCAGAGTCACAGATACTCGACTCCCAGAGTCACAGATACTCTGCTCCCAGAGTCACAGATACTCTACTCCCAGAGACCCGGACACTCTACTCCCAGAGTCACAGATACTCTACTCCTCGAGTCACAGGTACTCTGCTGCCAGAGACGCAGATACTCTCCTCCCAGAGTCACAGATACTCTCCTCCCAGAGTCACAGATACTCGACTCCCAGGGTCACAGATTCTCTTCTCCCAGAGTCACAGAAACTCTACTCCCAGAGTCGCAGATACTCTACTCCCAGAGTCACAGATACTCTACTCCCAGAGTCACAGATACTCTACTCCCAGAGTCACAGATTCTCTCCTCCCTGAGCCACAGATACTCTACTCCCAGAGTCACAGATACTCTACTCCCAGAGTCACAGATACTCTATTACCAGAGTCACAGATACTCTGCTCGCAGAGTCACATATACTCTACACCCAGAGTCGCGGATACTCTACTCCCAGAGTCGCGGATACTCTCCTTCCAGATTCGCAGATACTCGACTCCCAGAGTCATAGATACTCTACTCCCAGAGTCACAGATTCTCTCCTCCCAGAGTCACTGATACTCTATTCCCAGAGTCACAGATACTCTGCTCGCAGAGACACATATACTCTACTCCCAGAGTCGCGGATACTCTACTCCCAGAGTCGCGGATACTCTCCTGCCAGATTTGCAGATACTCGACTCCCAGAGTCACAGATACTCTACTCCCAGAGTCACAGATACTCTACTCCCAGCGTCACAGATACTCTACTCCCAGCGTCACAGATACTCTACTCCCAGAGTCACAGATACTCTACTCCCAGCGTCACAGATACTCTACTCCCAGCGTCACAGATACACGTATTTCCTCTATCCTCACCTTCAGACTGCTTGCTAACTGATTCTAACTGCACACAGATGTTCACACTTGCCTAACAGTCTCTGCCAATCATTCAGCAGCTTATATCAAGCTTCTCTGTTGTTTGAAGAATTGTTCTTTAACGCTCTCAGCCTGTTCCTGGTTACGCAATTGATTTTTTAAACTGACATCAAATAAAATGACAGTTGAATTGCTCAGCTGTCTCAGGAGCTTGCTGCCCTGATCTGGACTGAAGTCAAATCTGTGATTAGATTCGGGAATGTGCCCGGCATTTTACTCAGTATGTTGGCGTTCTCCAGAAGGCATGCCAGAGTTATCGTGGAATTCTGTACAACATGATGGAGAAAGATTTCAACCACACCTGTCACAATCTCAGGATGACATTGTAAATACCAATTAATTTTTAGGTGTAATTATTGTTTCAGTGTAAGGAAAACGGCAGCCAAATTGTGCATTGTAAGCTCCCACAAACAATGTCAGAATGACCAGATAATTTATCATTCACTGATGCTGGTTGGGGAATAAATATTCACCAGGATGCAAAGGAAAAATCCACTGGTTTGAAAATATGCCTTCGGATCTGTTGAGCTCGGATCCGTTATATGACAGGCATGACTTCACTGTATCATCATATCTAAAGAACAAAACCTTCAAAAGGGAAGCACTCCCTCAGGACAGACCCTCTGACAGTGCAGCACTCTCTTAGCAATGATCCTCCAACAGTGCAGCACTCCCTGAGCAATGATCCTCCAACAGTGCAGCACTCCCTGAGCAATGATCCTCCAACAGTGCAGCACTCCCTCAGTACTGACCCTCCGAAGGGTAGCACTCCCTCAGTACTGACCTTCCAACAGTGCAGCACTCCCTCAGTACTGACCCTCCGACAGTGCAGCACTCCCTCAGTGCTGACCCTCCGAAGGGTAGCACTCCCTCAGTACTGACCTTCCAACAGTGCAGCACTCCCTCAGTACTGACCCTCCGACAGTGCAGCACTCCCTCAGTGCTGACCCTCCGAAGGGTAGCACTCCCTCAGTACTGACCTTCCAACAGTGCAGCACTCCCTCAGTACTGACCCTCCGACAGTGCAGCACTCCCTCAGTGCTGACCCTCCGAAGGGTAGCACTCCCTCAGTACTGACCTTCCAACAGTGCAGCACTCCCTCAGTACTGACCCTCCGACAGTGCAGCACTCCCTCAGTGCTGACCCTCCGAAGGGTAGCACTCCCTCAGTACTGACCTTCCAACAGTGCAGCACTCCCTCAGTACTGACGCTCCGACAGTGCAGCACTCCCTGAGGATTGACCCTCCAATAATGCAGCACTCCCTCAGTACTGACCCTCCGAAAGGGCAGCACCCCCTCACCACTGACCACCTGAAAGTGGACCACTGCCTCAGGACTGACCCTCCGACAGTGCAGCACACCCTCAGCACTGACTCTCCAACAGTGCAGTGCTCCCTCAGGACTGAACTTTTGACAGTGCTGTACTCTTATTGTACTGACCCTCCACAGTACCGCACCCTCGCAGTACTGACTCTCTGACAGTGCAATACTCCCTCAGTACTGACACTCTGACACGCAGCACTCCCTCAGAATTGGCTTTCTGGTAGTGCAGCACTTGCTCAGTACTGACCGTCTGAGACTACAGAACTCCCTCAATACTAATCCTCTGGCACTGCAGCACTCTCTCAGTACTGACCCTCCGATACTGCAGAGCTGTCTCAGTACTGACCCTCCCACCGTGCAGCGGTCCCTCAGCACTAACTTTCCGACAGTACAGCACACCCTCAGCACTGACATTCCGACAGTACAGCGCTCTCAGTACTGACCCTTTGAAACTGCAGCACTCCCTCAGTACTGACCCTCTGACAGTACAGCACACCCTCAGCACTGACCCTCAGACAGTGCAGTGCTCTCATTACTGACCCTTTGACACTGCAGCACTACCTTGGTGCAAACTCTGACACTGCAGCACTCTCTCAGTACCCACCCTCTGTCAGTGCAGCATTCCTTCAGTAATGATATGCTGACAGTACAGCACTCCCTCGGTACTGGCCCTCTGACAGTGCAGCAGTCACTTAGCCCTGACCCTCTGACAGTGCAGCATTCCTTCAGTACTGACTCTCCAACAGTGTAGGACTCCCTCAGCACTTACCTATCATGATATTCAGATGACTATCACAGCACATACATACACACATAATGATGGACAGATCAACGGACCAATCAACACACAAAACACGACAGCCAATCACGGACAAGAGCATACACAGTACAAAGCAGGGAACACGACACTTCCTGGGCACTCGAGCAGGAGAGGACTCAGGTCACAGACCTCAATGCCAGCCACACAGAGGTTCACCATGTGCTGAATACCAGAGCTTAATATGTTACAAATTCATTGAAATAAAACTGCATTGTACCATACGCAACCGTGTTGGTTCGTCTGTGTACCAGAGTACCCAACACTTCATTACCCTCCGCCAGTGCTGCACTCCATTTGCCCTGACCCTCTGACAATGCAGCACTCCCTCACCACTAACCCTCTAAAAGTGGACCACTGCCTCAGCACTGACCTTATATCAGTGCAGCACACTCTCAGCCCTGACTCTCCAACAGTGCAGTGCCCCCTCAGGACTGAACCTGTGACAGTGCAGCACTACTATAGTACTGACCCTCTTCAGTGCAGCACCCTCGCAGTACTGACTCTCTGATAGTGCAGGACTATTTCAGTACTGACCCTCCGAGACTGCAGAACTCTCTTCGTACTGACTCTCGCACCATTCAGCGGTCCTTCAGCACTGACCCCCCAACAGTACAGCACTCCCTCAGCACTGACCTTCCGACTGTGAAGCTATCTCAGCACTGACCCTGACAGTGCAGCGCTCTCAGTACTGACGCTTTGACACTACAGCACCCATCAATATGTCTCCCTGACTCTGCAGCACTACCTTGGTGCTAACTCTGACCCTGCAGCACTCCCTCAGTTCTGATCCTCTGACAGTGCAGCACTCTTGCAGTACTGAGCCTCTTACAGTGCAGCACACTCTCAGTAGTGACCCCCTGACAGTGCAGCACTCTCGCAGTAATGACCCTCTGACAGTGCAGTACCCTTGCAGTACTGACCCTCTGACAGTATGGCACACTCTCAGCACTTATCCTCGAACAGTGCAGCACTCCCGCAGCACTGACCGCCTGACAGTACAGCACTTCCTCAGTACTGATCCACTGTCAGTGCAGCACTCCCTCAGTACTGACCATCTGACAGTACAGCATTCCCTCAGTACTGACTGTCTGACAGTACAGCACTCCCTCAGTACTGATCCTCTGACAGTGCAGCACTTCCTCAGTCCTGACCCTCTGACAGGGCAGCATTCCCTCAGTACTGACCGTCTGACAGGGCAGCACTCCCTCAGTACTGATCCTCTGACAGGGCAGCATTCCCTCAATACCATCCATCTGACAGTACAGCACTCCCTCAGTACTGATTCTCTGACAGTGCAGCACTCCCTCAGTACAGCTCCTCTGACTGCAGAGTGATAATTTAAGTATTTCAGATATGGTATTGTCGGTATTTGGTGCAGTAAGAGTTAAAAGTCTAAGCTCGTATGTGACTGCTGCAGTCACATTTTTAAATTAAATCCTAATTTGAAAGACAACCAAGTTTTAGAGCCAGAGGTGCAATTAAAGCTGGAAACAAGGTGAAGCATCTTCGGAAGAAATACAGCAGAATTTCTGCATGGTTCTGACAGGATTCAGGGGCGGAATTCTCCGGTATTGGTGCGATGTCCGCCGACAGGCGCCCAAAACGGCGCAAAACGGCTCCGCATCTTGGGGGGCCGAGCCCCAACCTTAAGGGGCTTGGTCCGCGCTGGACTAACTTCCGCCCCTCCACTGCGCATGCGCGGGAATGCCGTGAGCGGCCACTAACGCTCCCGCGCATGCGCCGCCCAGAGATGTCATTTCCGCTCCAGCTGGCGGGGCACCAAAGGCCTTTTCCGCCAGCTGGCGCGGAAATGACATCTCTGGGCGGTGCATGCGCGGGAGCGCTAGCGGCCGCTCACGGCATACCCGCGCATGCGCAGTGGAGGGGCGGAAATTCTGAATCTCTCCCGCCTCCGCCATGGTGGAGACTGTGGCGAAGGCGGAAGGAAAAGAGTTCCCCCACAGCACAGGCCCGCCCGCGGATCGGTGGGCCCTGATCACGGGCCAGGCCACCGTGGGGGCACCCCCCGGGGCCAGATTGCCCCGCCCCAGGACTCCAGAGCCTGCCCGCGCCGCCTTGTCCCACCGGTAAGGTAGGTGGTTTAATCTACGCCGGTGGGACAGACATTTTAGCAGCGGGACTTCGGCCCATCGGGGCCGGAGAATCGCCGGGGGGGGCCCGCCAACTGGTGCGCCGCGATTCCCGCCCCCGCCGAATATCCGGTGCCGGAGATTTCGGCAACCGGCGGGGGCGGGATTCACGCCAGCCCCCAGCGATTCTCCGACCCGGCGGGGGGTCGGAGAATCTCGCCCCTGATCTTTTCTTTAAAGCAGTGTCGTAGTATCTCATTGTCTCAAAGTAGAGTACCCAGACATCTCTGTAAAGCAGGTATTCCTGTGGGCTAACTGCATTTAACAGTGGATTGAGAGCTGAGAAGGTTTTTGATTGGTTTTTTTTGAGTGGGAATAAATATAACAGTTAAGGGTAGTCACTTTTTTGATTAACATTGTTTAAGGGGTAATTGAAAGCTATTTTTGGATCTGATGTTAAAGATATTTTAATACGGTGTTAGTAATAATGTTTGTCTTAATCTACCACATCCCTAATTCTTCATGAAATCATTCCTGGAGCGAGGTATTCTCTCCTCACAGTCCTACAAAATTAGAATAAAATATTGGGATTTCTGTCCAGTATCCTACACACTGTTGGGGTCTAGTCTGGCATGAGAATAGTAGGGCCCCCTCACAATTAATGTTTCGAGTTGAATGTGACTTTTCTTCAGAATGCAGAGGCAAAAAAAAGCCATATTTGAATCAAAACATTAATAATAATAGCTTCTTGTCACAAGTAGGCTTCAATGAAGTTACTGTGAAAAGCGCTTAGTCGCCACATTCCAGGCTCCTGTCAGTCAATGAAAAGTCCTTAAGTGAACCAAAGCTTGCTTCAACCTTCTCCAGCCACTGAGGAGCATGTGTGCAGGAGCTGGTGAGACAGCAGTTCAGGCAGGCATTCAGGGCTCCCACCAGGTGATACCCAGCGATCGTTTGTTGTATGAGGCAGCAAAGCGTTCATTCTTTCCGAACTCTTGCATTCGTGGCTGATTACCCAGTGATGTCAGGTGGCATGAATTTCGATGTTGGCCTTTGGGCAGATGTGGTTTATTGGCAGGCGGAAGAACTGGGAGCGATGTTGGAATGGATTGTTAGTGTTAGAGAGTCTAATGTTCAAAGATATACAGGTTAGGTGGACTGGCTATGCTAAAGTGCCCCTAGGTGGGGTTACAGGATAGGGTGGGGGATCGGGCCTAGGTAGGGTTGGGGATCGGGCCTAGGTAGGCTGCGCTTTCAGTGGGTCAATGCAAACTTGATGGGTTGAATGGCCTCCTTCTGCATTGTAGGAATTGTGAGATTCTATTAGAGCAGGGATTGTTCAGCTGAGCTACTCTTCAATGGGCTGTTGCTAAAGATCTCTGGCTGTGGGCTTCTTCCTCACTGTTCTTCAAGTCATAATTGTCCTCTCCCTCATCCTGCTGGAGGCTGACAGCCAATGGTGGCTCCACGTGTTGTCCCGTGTGTTGCACAACATCCTTCAGACCATTGTTGTCGGGATCACTGTCTTTGGCCTATTCAACAGGGAGCCACCAGACCTGTCCAGGCTCACTCCAATGACCTGTTCGGAGAGGCATAATCACGTTGGGACGAATGGCCTTCTTCTGTCCTGTAAAGATTCCGTGAGCGCTCTGGCTGAGCCATGGATCTGATTGTTGTGCTGTTTAATCACCGAGCATGGATTCCTAAAAAGGAAGCATGGGATAAATGTGCAGGGTTTGTTCTTGTCTCTGAACATCCAGCCTCTCACTCGCTCTCAAGGAGCAGAGAGTGAGGGAAATGGTGAGTCCCTCAATATTAAGGCATCACAATGGCTTGCAGGGTCACGGGACATGAACTGCGTGATGTGCTGCCAGTCATTGC